>NW_004444282.1:44963-46652 GCF_000243295.1 Trichechus manatus latirostris | reverse complement strand
GCTAGAAATCTATGTGGACACCAAAAATATGGAAACTAAGGGCAACCTTTCTGCCAAGTCGGGAGAACATGGCGGAAACCTGGTCTCACAGAGCAAATGTTTAAGATAATAAGTAAGGTAAACCTTAGAGATAATAACTAGCTTGTCTCTTTAAGTTTATGTGTAACTGACTCTGCACCTTTAGCTTCTACATTCCAGACAAGCCAGCATCTAGCTATTTGGGAACCTGCATCAGCAAACACTGACCCCTCAAGACCTGTGTCATCTGTCTTCTTAGCCAAATACAATTCTGAGGAAGAAAGAACTTCAAGGGACATTTTGATGAATATCTGAAAGGCTAATCAAAATTGCTTAGACTTCCCTGACTTTCTTTGTTCCTTGGACTATAAAAACCCCATACTCTCTCATCTCATCAGCAACACCTAGTCTAATACTGTGATCTGTCCAATTCATGAACTGTATGATTGACTAATAAATCTCTAGCATTGTTTTAATTCTGTTTCGACTCTTAGAAACTATTCAACATTGCTAAGCCCTGGGTATACAATGATGGACCAGATCAACATGGTCCTTAACTTTAGTAACTTGTAATTTGCTACATAAGCCTCCCACTGTTTAACTTAAAATTTTAAATGAGCGAAACCAAATGATGTTTTGTAAATTTGACCAGGACTTTAAAATTAGAGGCTCTTATTGTAATAAAGAGAGCATCTCTCTGGGTATACTTCTGGTCTCCATTCATTTAATTTAAATATGTGTTTTCACAGTCTACTGATGATAATGATTCCCCATTAGGATCATATAATTTGTTTTCACATTTTCAACAGTGAGTGGTAAAAAACAGCATGTAGGTAATATTTTTGACAAATTTTCCCTGTTTTGTGATAAAAACATTTGGAAAATTTGTGTGTAATAAAGTAATCCTCAAGAATAAAGTATTGGTGATAGAGAACATTTAAGAACATCTAGGATTAAAATATTGTAGAATATCTGACATGTGTAAATAAAATCTTTGCGCACAATGAAACATCCAGATTTGACATTACAAAAATAACTCTGAATTTGGTTTGTAATAAAATTTTTAAAATAAAATAAACTTAAACCTTTTCTTTAGTGGAAATATTTGGTTTTCCTTGCAATATCTGGCTAGACTAAAAAGAAGAAATTTGATTTTCAATTTTTACAAAGAAGATGAATATATGCCTGTTTTCAGGAATCATCTTTTCAACTTAAAGGTCAAATACATCTTGAGCAAATCCTTATTTTGTTATCTTTTATTTATAAAGCCATTTATTCATATATATTTAAATTGCTAAAATTAAAAGAGCTTTAGAAAGAAGATTAGATTTTCAGTTTTATTCTTTCTATGATTAACCACTAGGAAAATTTGAATGTTGCATTTCATGGAGAATTTGAAGATGAAAAGAGAAAGTCACCTACTAGAAACCATCTGCATCTGCAATGTTCAAACATTTTAACATGAGGAAATGCTCACGATGATCACTAGCCATTAGAGAAATGCAAATTAAAACCACAATGAGGTACCGTCTCACCCCCACATTACCGGTACAAATCAAAAACACTGGAAATAACAAATGTTGGAGAGGCTGCGGGGAGATTGGAACTCTTATGCACTGCTGGTGGGAATGCAAAATGATACAACCATTTTGGAAAATGATATGGTGCTTC
>NW_004444282.1:41735-43832 GCF_000243295.1 Trichechus manatus latirostris | reverse complement strand
TGACATGTCGTGGTGTTGTTAACCACTGTCATAGGGCAATATGTGTACTAACTGTTTAATGAGAAACTATTTGTTCTGTAAACCTTCATCTAAGGTACAAAAAAAAAAAAATTATCTATGTGAGATCAAATTGACAACAGCAACTCAAAAGGTTTGATGGGAAGCCTAGGGGGCAGTGAGTTGAAGATAATGCTGGTGGAATAATTTGGAAAAAGAAAGTGAGAATAGCAGCACAACTGGAAGAATGTAATTGATGTCACTGAATTGTACATGTAAAAACCTTTGGAGTGGTGTAACTTTGGCTATGTATATTTTCACCAAAAAAAGAAAAGGTCCTCCAAGGCCGAGAAGGGAGAGTGTTGACATGTCATGGGGTTGTTAATCATTGTCATAAAACAGTACGTGTACTGACTGTTTAATGAGAAACTCTTTGTTCTCTAAACCTTCATCTAAAGTACAATAAAAAAAAATTTTAACAATTGGGAGGGAAAACACCTCACATTATCAGAATTTTATGGAAATTAAGCAAAAATCAATGTATTATTGAATACATTTTTCTTTCAAGACAAAAAAAACTTTTAAAACCTTTTTGCGGGGGAGTCGTCTGAGATGTTGTTCATCCCTTGCAGTGTGTGGTGTGGTTTTATGGTAGAGCAAGGAAGTGACAGAAAATTAGAGTTCCCAAAATAAAAATTCGGGTCAAGGTGAAACAAGACCGGAGTAGATATATAGAATGTTTTCAATTACTGTAATTCTGCCATAGAGTGATGGGAGAAGGGAACATTCCAGGAAGGGAATTAAGGAGATCCAGACGGTATTCCTACTTTCACTCCTACGAGGTACCGAGGAAATCAGTGTAGTCTCTAAACCTCAATTGGAATTAATAATTTCACATCTATCCTATATAACCTACAGAATTATTTTCAGAATCACATTAGATGCAGTGGATGCACCAGATACTTGTTGCATCATGCCATTTATTTTTAGCCCACCTGTTTCAGAAAGACTGTGGTGGCTAGTTTCAGGCACATTTTTAGCATCCCATACCAAGCCTCTGGGCTTTCTCCAGATTTGTGTGAATCCACTTACCTAGATGCAAACTAGAAACGTGGGGGAGTTAATTCTTCTGCTCTCTGTCACAATACAGCCTGAAGTGGCTTAATTACCTCAACATTGAAGAACATCACTCCGGGCTACCATATTGATAGCTTAATATTAATTGGACCTGGTGGGCTTGGAGCACAGTTAATTCACGTGGCCTTAATGCCACATCAAATACAAGCAGTATACTCTCTGTACTATTGCCTCATGGCTTTCTCCCTAGCGTACAAGGCTGCGTGTTCTGTTGCAACCTAAAATTTCACGGTAGTTGAAGTTCCTTGGGCACATTCTTCAACAAATTAAGAGTTAATGTAGAGTTCTCCAGTCTCTTTATCCTTTGGATAGGGGTGGACAATTTTGAGGTGCATTTATGGGGTTTCTCATGGTTTCCCAGCGGATATGAGCCCTAGATTTACACAGAGATCACCAGTTTATTAACAAATAACTTTATTGGCTTTTCTGCTTTCCATGCCTCAGGTTCTTTCCTCTCTTCAAATTTTACGAGATGTTGAAATACAAGTTATAAGAGATGAAAGGGGAATTGTCTAGTTAACTTTTACAGCCTCATTATGCTACAAGTGTCCACAAACAAATGTGAAGTGAAATGGTATCCCACAGAAATCATTACCTAACATGATTCATTCAATAGATTTGGCCCAAGTGGTTCTTTGTCTATCAGTTCTATACAGAATCCTCACCTCTCCACTCCAGAAATAGTTCTGCATTTAAGCATAGTTTTTATCCCTGTTCTTGTTACCTGTCGTTTAGTTGGCCCCTGACTCTTGGTGAACCCATGCATAACAGAATTGTACTGTGCTTTCACTGGCTGATTTTCAGAAGTAGATCTCCAGGCCTTTCTTCCTAGTCTATCTTAGTCTGGAAGCTCCACTGAAACCTGTTCAGCATCACAGCAACATGCAAGTCTCTACATATAGGTGGTAGATAAGCATGAGGTACATTGACTGGGAATCAAACCTGAGTCTCATGCATGGAAGT
>NW_004444282.1:38652-40887 GCF_000243295.1 Trichechus manatus latirostris | reverse complement strand
TGTTCTTATTTAATAGAATTTTTTTGTTGTTGTTAAATTATAACATGAAGGAAAATTTACAATGTTATCCTAGACAGGCAATTAAGCAAAGGATAGAAACATCTTTGAAAGACAATTCTATTCAATTATACAAATACTTACGGAATGCTTACTATGTAAGCATGTAATGAGTGCGTGCAGTGTGAGTCTCAGCTCTGGTATTTGCTGACAATGTGATTTGGGCTGCTTATTAACTTCACTGAGGCCCAATTTCTTTATCATTAAAAGGAGACTATGAACACTTGTCTGAAGAATAAAATCATCTGTGCAAAATGTCAAGCATAGCGCCTAGGGCGAAGTGCTGGACAAATCTTAGTTATTTTTAGGCACCAAGGATTCAGGGATGAATTAGTGAGACATCTAGCAAGGAGACAGACAGTTTACCATGCCATTACAATGCAGTGTGTTAGATGTTCTCATAAATGAAGTAAAGATGTAGTCATAAGACAAAAGAGAACAGGCCAATTGTTCTGGAGAAGTAATCTCTTAGTTAGGATATAAAGAAAAAGAAACAGCAAGGGGGAAAAGAAAGAATGAGCATATTCCAGGACAAAAGAAGAAACGAGGAAGATGAAAGAGTATGGCAACTCCAAGGAGCTAAAATACTTGCCTGTAACTGAATAAGTAGTATGATTGAAGTAGGAAGAGGTGAACCCAGAGAGGTAAACAAATTTAGATTAGTGGATCTCCAAATTTTTGCTCTCAGCACCCCTGTGCACTCTTAAAAATTATTGAGAAAAACAAATAGCTTTTTAGTTTATGTAGGTTATATCAATCCATAGTTATCATATCAGAAATTAAAACAGACATTTAAAAATATTTATTCATAAATTTATTTAAAATAACAATAACCAGCCAATCACATGTTAATATAAATATTTTATGAAAATTATAATCTCCCAAACAAAAATGAAACAGTGAGAAAAGTGGCATTGTTTTACATTTTTCAAATCTCTTTAAAGTTTGTCTTAACAGAAAACACCTGGATTTTTATAATTGTTTCTGTGTTCAACTTTTTTGTGATATGTCCTTTTTTGAGGTATGTGAAGCAAATACTGTGTCACACAGAAACGAAGTTGGAGAATGGAAGGAATATTTTAATAGCCTTTGCAGATAATTGTGGATAATTTCCTATCATACGATACCAAAACTCAACAAGAAGTAGTTTCGTAAAGTTTAATTGTGGAATCTGAACTCATATCAATTAACTTTTTGTATGTTGTTAGAATTATTGGTCTTTTTCACTCTGAATAGATCTTTTACCCATATATCATTTTGTATCATTTTTACCCATATATCATTTTGCATCATTGGTCATTTGGAAAATGCTGGTTCAGTGTGTTATCCCGTCTTAATCTCTTAAAAAAAAAAAAAAACAACCCTTTAAGTATTGGGAGGTTATCAAGTTCACGG
This sequence comes from Trichechus manatus latirostris, assembly GCF_000243295.1. Classification (NCBI taxonomy): domain Eukaryota; kingdom Metazoa; phylum Chordata; class Mammalia; order Sirenia; family Trichechidae; genus Trichechus; species Trichechus manatus. Next base: position 39,435 of record NW_004444282.1, on the reverse strand, counting down.
TGGAAACTACAAGTTTCTAATTTTTATTTTAATGATGGAAGTTTATTACTAGCAATAAATACTAGCATTTGTCTACATTGAATGATAATCTATTCATTTTAGAGAAAATGTCTGTCAAATACTCGATTTTGAATATCGTATTTTTACTCAAATTAAGTGGGACTTCTACTTTTGTTTGCCAACTGCTTCCTCCCTCGTGAGGGCCACTATCCCAATGAATATGTAAAAAAAAAATTGGCATAGCTGCACTTACGAAAATACCTTATGGAGGGAGGAGGGAGCAGTTGGCAAACAAATGTAGCAAGTGCTGGTAATTTGTGTAAATATGCTAACCGTAGTTTGTCTGTCAGTTGTTCTTTCAAGTAAGAACGATGTTGTGTGAAGAAAGTGGCCAGTTTAGCTTCTTCAAAACATATCAAGACAGTGTCATCCTTCCCATTTCATCACAAAGACTATTAAAAAGACATGTCTGCAAGAGTTGAAATATGATAACCTTAGAGTCTTATTTCTTCATAGATTGTTCTCAAGTGAAACTGGCAGTTTGTTTTGTTTCCTAAATGGAGAGTGTGTGACAATGAGTAACACAATGACTACTAGTGAATTTGGTGCCATTGTCTTGATTTGTGGTTAGGCACCATCAGTACAAAACACAAACACTGTGAAAAAGGGAAATGACATTTGAGTACTGTTAGGAAAATAGTTTTAACTTTTAGACTTCTGAAAAGGGTCTCAGGGACCCAGGCATCCTGGACCACACTGTAAAAACTGTTGGATTATTATAAA
>NW_004444282.1:35978-37799 GCF_000243295.1 Trichechus manatus latirostris | reverse complement strand
AATTTGGTGGAAAAAAATACATTAATGTTGAGTGATCACTGGCTTTCTGTATATCCTAGTATGTTATATTGTTAATTTTTTATACAATGTAGACATAGTAAAAAATATTTTGATCTAAAACAAAGCTATATTTTGTTACCTAATTAACTTAACCTGCAATAAATCAAAGAGAAAGTTTTTTTTTATTTTTAAGGTAAAAGAAAAATCTGAAAAGAGATCTGTGCAGCTAAGAGATGAAAAATGCCCATAAGGTCTATGAAATACACGGAGGTGAAACCATCAGAGACTTTAGAAACAGATGTAAGAGGAAATTCTCTGGGCCTTTTTTCATTCTCATTTGTCTCCTCACTAATATTTGAGAACATTCCGATCACCTCACTCCCCATCTGAAGTAGCTATTGTCTGTTCCCTTGCTCTTTCAATCTCTTCTCTTTTGCACGGTAGTTTCTTTTATCTTCAATTGTTAAAAGATAACTCTAGCCATTGTTTAAAGAACAAGCAATCTGAGGTGGAGTTCAAAAGCACTAAAAAGCATTGCATTTATTGAATTGTATTTAAGATCAGTGCATTATGAATTTCCTATTAGTGTTCTTTCACTATTTTATGGACACATTCTCCTGTTCTTTGTTACGTATATAATGCACTGAGCCAGCATGTAGATAACATTCAGCTTCACCTTCAGGCTTGTCTCAGTTTTCTCATACGGGCTTTTGGTAATTCTCTCTAAATCAATATTGTCCTTTGTACCAAAATACAAACTCTTACAAGCAAGAAACCATTTACTGTGGATTCTAAATCAACAGAATATAAGCTTAGAATTGTGGTCATTCTAATGCCTGAGATTCCAATATACAGAAAAATAATTTAACTACAATGTGAAATTTGTCTCCAATAGAAGTTAATTTAAAATTACTTAAAGTACTCTTTACAAGGTGAGCTTAGCTGAAGAGCCAGCCTATAAGGACAAGATTCAAGTAGGTTATAGTGTATTCTCAATATCATGATAATGATTTTTTTGGAGTTGATTTTACTACGCCCACAAATTCAACAAATTTGATACATCTTTTCTTTACTCAGTGTGGTTATTTGGTAAAAATATTTCTGACGAGGACTGTTTTCTATTCTTCTTTTATTAAATTGGCTCACCCCCAATTACTGACAGGAAAGACAAAATAATTCTTTCAGAATTTGAAGGAGCAGTTATTGTTTTGTAGACTTCTATAATAAAAAAACTATAAAAATATTCCTTGGTTTGGTAATTGAGAGGCTTCCATTTATTAATTAATGTTAAGTATCATGAATAAATAAGCATATGTAAAATAATTTTTAACTTTGAATAGCCATAAAAATGTATTTGTCATCCTAACTGTTGATTATGATATTTCTAATATTTACAAGATGGGAGATGATGATAATTGGGCATATAATTGGAGTTTGTGTAAAATCTTGCCAAAGGCTCTGGGTTATCACATATGCAACGTGCACAAGTACTTGGGTTTTAACTAATATTCCTCAAATAGACGTGTTTCAATCATTTCAACATTATCTTCTCTGTGGAAGTCTGAGAGGATATCAAAAGGAATGAAAATTAGAAATACATATTGTTAGTGTTAGATGCAGTCTTAGATATTGCCATGTTCTACCCTCTCATTTTACAGATGAGGAAACAAACACAAAGGAAGAATGAAATGATCAGTGCAAAGTGATTCTCTGAAGGGCTTCAGCCCCGTCACTAGACTCTTGAATAATGCTTCATATGGTAGGAAGTACATAACATATGGTTTAAATCTGTCTGGAGAGCTGTTAAGTACTTGATTAAAA
>NW_004444282.1:32323-34236 GCF_000243295.1 Trichechus manatus latirostris | reverse complement strand
CCAGGCAGGACTTTAGATAATGAAAGGGGGTGGTTAGGAGTTAATGCCTCTGTCAGGCAGTGACAAGTACATTTTCACACTGTACATATTCAAAAGTGTGTTTTAGGTAAAAGAAAAACAACCATTTTTAGACAATCTCCTTAGAATGAATGTTTTCCTAAATGGTCTGTATTGAATACATGAAAAATATCATCTTACTGCTGACTTATATATTATTAAAGGGAGTAGTGAAGGTAATTATAATACCTTCAAGAATATGTGTAAGAATTCAAAGTATTAAATTATACACACACACATAAATTGTTGTTTATTGCCATTGAGTTGACTCTGACTCATGGCGACCATATGTGTAACAGAACTAAATCCTGCCTGGTCCTGTGCCATTTCCATGATCCTTGATATGTTTGAGCCCATTGTTGAAGCAATTGTGCAAATTTATCTCATTGAGGATGTTCCTTGTTTTCAATGACCCTCTATTTTACTAAATATGATGTTCTTTTCTAGCGATTGCTCTTTTCTGATGATGTGTTCCAAGTAAGCAAGATGATATCTTGCAATCCTTGCTTCTAAGGCGCATTCCATTTATTTTGCGATTGATTCATTCATTTTTCTGGCAGCCCAGGGTATATTCAATATTTTTTGCCAACACCACAATTCAAATGCATCAATTCGTCTTCTGTCTTCTTTTTCTTTGTCCAGATTTAACATGCATATAAGGTCTTGATTGCTCTTAATTTGAATAGAATGGATAATTAGCAGGCAGAATTACCTAGAGAAAACAAGTTATTTTCACTGATCCAGTGGGAATTAGCTAGTAGGGATTCAGTCTATTAAGTTCCTACTTAAGTCCCTAGCACATCCCTGGCATTTAATAAATGGTAGCTTATTAATGTTGATATTATTATTACTATTGTTATTACATAAGTGATGGTGAGATTCATCTTGCTTACTTTGGACATGTTATCAGCAGGGACTAATCCCTGGAGAAGGACATAATTCTTGGTAAAGTAGAGGGTCAGAGAAAAAGAGGAAGACCCTGAATGCAATGGATTAATGGAGTGGCTGCAGCAATGAGCTCAAACATACCTACTATTACGAGGATGGCGCAGGATCAAGCAATCTTTCGTTCTGTTATATATGGGGTTGCTGTGAGTTGGAACCCACTAGATGGCTCCTATAACTAACAACCACAGGTTCTCCAGAAACTGTGGAAAAGTCCAAATATTATTCATGTTTGATCGAGCTATATAATCTTTGCTTATCATACAACTAGTTTACAAATATATTCTCATTGTAAATAAGACTCAAAGAGCAGACAAACAAAAGGTAAATTGTGCAAATTCTCTTTACTCCCTCTCCTCCTTCCATCCTTAGTGATTATCCCTACTAAATTTTGGTCTGTATTCTTTGGCTGTGCATTTATATACATTTGCATGTAAATAGATAGTTTATGTATAAATTTTTGCATACAGGAGATCATGCTATATCCATTTTTCAGCATTTTATTTCAATGGCTAGGTTTTGGTGATATTTCCATGTCTGTGCATGTGAACTAATTTCTTTGTTATTAATGGCTACATAGCATCCCGCAGTGTGGATATACCGTATGTTCCGTATCTACCCTTCTCTGGATCAACATTTCAGTCATCAGCAATATTTAGCAATTAAAAACTAATCTGTAATGTATATTCTTTTACAACCTCTGTGAACTTGTCTAAGTTTTTCTGAGGTTTAGATTCCTAGAGGTAGAATTTCCCTGCCAAATGTACAAAATTTTAAAATTCTGTTAGGTATTGCAAAAGTGCCTTTCAGACAGTTTTACCAATTAACATTCTAACCACCAGTATGAATGCGTCCACTTCCCAAATCCTTGCTACTTATATGGCTGTTAAGTATTTTCTGTCATTATACTG
>NW_004444282.1:25251-31669 GCF_000243295.1 Trichechus manatus latirostris | reverse complement strand
TCAGATTCTTCATATGAAATATGATTAGAAGAAAGCTTGAGCAATAAAAGCAAAAGAGCATTTATTAAGCACCTACTATTTGCCAAGTGTGACGATTTAAAAATCTATCTTTTCCCATATGAGTATAAGGAGTGTTACTTTACAATTTATTGAATGTATTATATAAATATAGAACGTTGCATATACTTGTAAAATCTATAACAATGTACTAGAGAAATCAACAACATCTAACTCCTTGGCAGATAAATGTTCACTAATTGAAAGTAAAATCTTCTTTATTGATTTTTTTAAATGATAAATTATGCTGGAGCTCTCAGGGAAGTCGTACATATTTTAACTAGATTTTAAAAAAAAGAAATGCCTCAGTGGGCCAAGAAAGACAGATTTCTGCTCTTTCATTTTTATACATGCTTGGCTCATCCTAAATTACAGCAATGTTTCATTACCACCAAAATTCTCGAGATTAAGTTCGTAGCGCAACTGCTTGCTAAGCAAAAGGAAAAACATAAATTGTGTCTGTGCTGAGCAAATGGATTTGGAGACTGACTGTTATTTGGCTTGCAGCACCCTTTGTAGAAAAAAGTTTCTGCTGATTCTGTTGAGGATCTGGCTAAGGTCAAGCAGCTAATCTGATTGACAATCGACTGATCTACAAGAAGGGTCTACCAAAACAGACGTCCTCTGTATTGTAAACAGCAATGATTCCTTTAACCTCACCAGTTTGGATCTGGAAACTTTGACTGCTCACATAAATTTTTTTTTTTCTAAAAACACTTCTTTCCTGTTTATAGAAAGCCTAATATTCCAGCTGTAATTATTTTGTTCCAATAAGAATGAAAAAAAAAAAAGTCTTTTCACTTATACAGAAATGATCACTTAAAACAAAACATATGACCATTTCAATCTATTCAATAAAGCTCATTTCAATCACTGACTGACATGTTGCTTGTATTCCCCTCAAAAACACTTTTTCTGTTTCTTAATGTGAAGTGTATGGTGAGTAGGCTACCGTTTGCAATAAATCAACTAACCCATATTTATTCTCATGTCCTTCCACTCCTGATAATTTTTTTTCCTAATATAGTGATTACTAGTTCAAGCAAATATATTTTTAATACAATTCCACTGTTTTCCTCAATATATTTTTTTTTTTTTATTGAAAATGTAAATTCTTAAACTCTGCTGTACGTTACTTTGTTTCTAGGTTGCCAGACACAGGAAACCAAAACCATGCTGCATAGCTTCTTTTTCATTTCTTTTTCATGCATTGGGTTCTCTCTCTCTCTTTTTTTTTTTTTCTACAAGTTAACCAATTACTTAGATCCCCTGTTCATGTTTACTCTTGAGCATATCTGCCTTTTCTCTTTCAATTTAACAGGGAATAAGTTGGAAATTAATGGTCAATGCAAAATTTTGCAGCTGGTCATCTAATGTTCACCTCACACACTACAATTCTCCTGTTATTGCTCTATTTTTTCCTTAGCACTTATTACTGGCTTCTGGACTAGTGCCTCAACGTCAGCAGAACTGATCTCCATTAAATATTAGAACATAATTTCCCAGTAGAAAGTGCAACATATGTTACTATGTCTTAGAATCTGAATCTCCCTCTTTCCCAACTGATGATCCAGTTTTTCGAAGTTCAATTTGTATATTAGTTTATAATCTTCTTTTCCATTTAGTTTATAGTATTTTTAACGATACTTGTATATTTTGTGTCTTCATGGATACCTTGACGGAAAGTTGGAAGACTCCGTACCATATTAGTCCACTCTTGTTTAATTGGGTTGGCTGAAATGCTTTTTCTTCTCATATGCATTTGATTCTGTGCTCTACACTAGATTATGTTCAGTGGGAAAATATTTCTCCCAGCTTTTAAGTAAAATAGCAAACTAAAATAGAAGAAAATTTTACATTATATAAGAAAGAGGGGTTTCCTTCAGTAACTCCAAACGTTTCAAGACTTCAAGTTGTGTGACTCATACGTTTTTCACTCAAATGCCCATGCTTATGTTTTGGTGGATGTACAAAAAGCTGTGTTACTCATTATTAAAGTCAAAATTGTAGTAGAACAAAATATTGTGGTATGATTAAAAAAAGAAAACTTCCCTTTAACTTTGAAGACTATTCAATAGAAAAAGACTCTTACTAATTTTAATATTTTCACATTTCTTGAGAGAAGAAAATTTAATGGCTTGCCTCAGGCAATGTGAAAAATATTATTTGGCTTCTTCCACAATTCTTCCATCAGAATATCTACAAGGATGTTGTTGTTGTTAGGTGTCATCAAGTCAATTCTGACTCATAGCGACCCTATGTACAACGGAACAAAACACTGCCCAAGCCTGTACTATTCTTACAAATGTTGCTATGTTTGAGCCCATTGTTGCAGCCTTGTGTCAATCCATCTCACTGTGGGTCTTCTTCTTTTTCATTGACTCTCTACCTTACCAAGCATGATGTCCTTCTCCAGGGACTGGTCCCTCCTGAAAACTTGTCAAAAGTACATAAGAAGAAATCTCATCACCCTTGAGTCTAAGGAACACTCTGGCTGTGCTTCTTCCAAGACAGATTGATTTGTTCTTCTGGAAGTCCATGATATATTCAATATTCTTCCCCAATGCCATAATTCGAAGGCATCGATTCTTCAGTGTTCCTTACTCATTGTTCAGCTTTCACATGCATATGAAGCAATTGAAAATATCATGGTTTGACTCTAGTCATCACAGTAACATCTTTGCTTTTCAACACTGTAAAAAGAGGTCTTTTGCAGCAGATTTGCCCAATGCAATACATCCTTTGATTTCTTGACTGCCGTTTCCATGGGCATTGATTGCGGATCCAAGTAAAACGAAATCCTTGACAACTTCAATATTTTCTCCCTTTATCATGATGTTGTTTATCAGTCCAGTTGTGAGCATTTTTGTTTTCTTTACGTTGAGGTGTAATCCATACCGAAGGCTGTAGTCTTTGATTTTCACCAGTACGTGTCTTGGCTATCTACTGCTGCTGTAACAGAAATACCACAAGTGCTTGGCTTTAACAAAGAGAAATTTATTCTCACAGTCTAGGAGCCTAGAACTCCAAATTCAGGGCATCAGCTCTAGGGGAAGGCTTCTCTCTCTGTCAGTTCTCGGGGAAGATTCTTGGCATCAATCTTCCCTGGTTGAGGAGCTTCTCAGCTCAGAGATCCTGGGTCCAAAGGATGCACTATTCTAATGGCTCTTGTTTCCTGGTGGTATGAAGTTCCCAATCAAGTTTCAAGATTCTATTTCTTCCCAGTCAGTGCTCTCAGTTTAACTTCAGATACCTCTCAAGGTTGGCAATTGAGTTGGTGTAATTCAGCCACTCTTACCATAAGACTTCGGGTTTGGTTTTTGGCAGTATCAGATCTGACACTACAAGAAATAAGACTTTCAAGGCACAAGTGGAAACTTTGATGTCATTTATGTGGCACTTGAGCTTTGCCTCTGAAGCACTGAGCTCATCTCTTTCAACAGTTTGTCTAGTGAAAGTAGGACTAACCAACCAGCTTTCTTATACTTCTCATTATGACAAAATTGTAGAAAGGTATCACACATACAATCACCCAGAGCCTCGTCTTTCATCAATACCTGATCTATTGCTGATAATATTTTGCATATTTGTATTGCTACCTCATGCCATGGATTAGCAGTCTGTATCCTGACCTACAGACTTGGGACATACTGTCCTCTACAATCGTGTGAGTCATTTCCTTGATATAAATCTCTCTCTCTATATATTTATACGCTATACTGGTTTTGCTTCTCTAGAGAACCCAGCCTAAGATAGTAAATGCTTCAAGTCCTCTTCGATTTCAGCAAGCAAGGTTGTGTCATCTGCATATCGCAGGTTATTAATGAGTTTTCCTCCACTTCTGATGTTGTATTCTTCTTCATATAGTCCAGCTTCTTGGAGTATTTGCTCAGCATACGGATTGAATAAGTATGGTAAAAGGAATCAACCCTGACACACAGCTTTCCTGATTTTAAACCACACAGTATCCCCTTGTTCTGTTCAAAGGACTGCCTCTTGGTCTAGGTACAGGTTCCACATGAGCACAATTGAGTGTTCTGGAATTCTTATTCTTCTCAGTGTTATCCATAATTTGTTGTGATCCCTACAATCGAATCTATAAGGATAGCTAGCATTTCTCCTGATATCTTATTTTCACTTTCCTCAGTGTATCTTAGTTATGTTTTACTGTTTAAAAATAAATTCATAGAATGGTTTGAAAACCTACAATGTAAAATTAGGTGATATTTTCTGGCTTACTTGTTCTAATATTTCCTGGAATCCAGTACCTCCCTCCTTACATCTAACAATTCAGCAAAATTACAATTTGCTAAAAGTGGAGGAAATTACTGTACAGGTAACTGGTTAAATATTGAAAGAGGAAATGTGTTAGCATGGGTATGAAAATGTTACATAAAATGTATCGTACCAAAAATTATATTTTGCCTGAAAATATCATTCTATAAAATTATCTTGATTTGCAATAGCATAACATTTGTCTAGTTATAACCTGGGTTTTGTTTTTCTAACAAAATTCTTCTTGATCTTGTTTTTATTATTATTATTATTTAATGACCTTTCCTAGCTGGTATAAGACTTCTGTTGTTATTCACAAACATGATTAGTATCTGTTATTATTTCATTTAAGCAACAAAGGAATCAATATATTCACACTTCTGTTTGCAGATATGGAATAAATGAGGCAAAAAGAATAATTGTGTGTGCTCAGTGTAATGAATAGTGACACAGAATTGACTATTCATCTTCTTCTATGGAAATTTAGTTGGGTTTGGTGACATCCAGAGAAAGAGCTCTGTATCACCATTTCAACTCCATTTGAATAAGTCTTGATCAGTGGAAAGTGAGAAAATTGATTCATATAATTCTGGGTAGAACCCTTAAAGGGAAGCAGTATTGGTCCCCTTCCTCTCCTTTTCTTGCTGGGTGAAATAGAGATAGGGTCCTGCAGTATATTCAAATTAGTCATTGAGGGGAATATCCCATAAATATTGAAGGAATAAATGGAAGGAACCTGGGTAAATAATTACTTTGTAGACACATTGTATTAGGGAATTATAATGGTCTATCTTATTTTAGCCATTGTTATTTTGGTTCTCTGTTATAATGCAAACCTATATCCACTAAAGCATTTGGAAGAAATGATGAAGTAAAAACGCTGAACAGAAAATTTCAAAGGACAGCTCTAGAAGGCAAAGTAAAGTTTCATAACACAATGTGAAAAGACCTGGAGTTAGAAAACCAAAAGGGGAGAACATGTTCAGCATTTCTTAGGCCTCAAGTTTCAATATTGAAGGATTCTATGGGAAAAATATTGAATGATGCAGGAAGCATCAAAATGAAATGGAAGGAATACACAGAGTCACTGTACCAAAGAGTCAGTCAATGTTAAATCATTTTAGGAGGTAGCATATGGTCAAGAACTGATGTTACTGAAAGAAGAGGTTCAAGCTTCACTGAAGGCATTGGTGAAAAAACAAGACCTCTGGAACTGATGGAATGTCAAGTGAGATGTATCAACAAACAGATGCAGCGCTAGAAGTGCTCAGTCATCTATGCCAACAAATTTGGAAGAGAGCTAATTGGCCAACTGACTGGAAGAGATCCATATTTGTACCCTTACCGAAGAAAGGTGATCCAACAGAATGCAAAAATTGTCGAACAATATCATTAATAACACACACAAAATGTTGTTGAAGATAAGTCAAAAATGGTTGCAGCAGCACATCATCAGTGAGCTGCCAGAAATTCACGTCAGATCCAGAAGAGGATGTGTAATGAGGGATATCATTGCTGATGTCAGATGGATCTTGGCTGAAAGCAGAGAACATCGGAAAGATGTTTAACTGTGTTTTATTGATTATGCAAAGGCATTTGACTGTGTGGATCATAAAAATTATGGATAACATTTCGAAGAATGGGAATTCTAAAACACTTAATTGTGCTCATGCTGAACCTGTACATAGCCCAAGAAGCAGTTGTTCAAACAGAATGAGGGGATAATTACTGCATGGTTTCAAGTCAGGAAAGTTGTGCATCAGGGTTGTATCATTTCGCCATATTTATTCAGTCTCTATGCTGAGCAAATAATCTGAGAAGCTGGACTATGTGAAGAAGAATATGGCATGAGGATTGGAGGAAGACTCATTAAAAACCTGCAATATGCAGATGATACAATCTTGCATGCTGAAAGTGAAGAGGACTTGAAGCACTTACTGAAGAAAATCAAAGACCACAGCCTTCAGTATGGATTATACCTCAACATAAAGAAAACAAAAACCTCACTGGACCAATAGGTAACATCATGATGAATGGAGAAAAGATTGAAGTTGTCAAGGATTTCATTTTGCTTGGATCCACAATC
>NW_004444282.1:21437-24626 GCF_000243295.1 Trichechus manatus latirostris | reverse complement strand
GTAGAATACAGAATTTGGAGTGGAGCTCAGCACACAAGAAAACCTAAGTTATGCTGGATTGGCTTAACAGCCAAGTTCTAGGCAACAGGACACTGGTTTTGCACAGTGGAGAACTGATTGCTCTTGTTATGGCACAGGAAAACATCTGTTAACACTGTACGTTCTCTATGCCTGTAGCTCCCAGGGATATATTTGGAATAACCCAAGAAGTTGGTGTGTGTTAGCTGTTTTTTACTATCTTAAACAAGTGGAAATAGAAGAGAATACAGTTCTTTAAGGTAGACTCTGTCTAGCTTCAAACTGTATTATCAGTTGAGCAAGACTCAGGTATTATATGAGCTTGTAGCACCAAAAGATGCGCCAACTTCTGTACTCTGAAATGGAAACTGATATAAGGGATAGTTTTGAAGAAATACTCTTTGAAGGAAATACATCAATGCTTGCAAACATTTCTCAAATATTTCATAGAACTAGAGGAAAGTAGGCTAAGATTTAAGATGTGATGGAAATTGTTGCCTTCTCATACAAGCTTATTGTTTTCAGGTGGTCTCAAGGGACCATACATTAAGTTGTTGGAGATGAGGGGTCATATCAGGGGGTCCAGAAAATAAAATTATTGGATTTTTTAGGTATAAAGTTTATGTCTAAATGAGAACTTTGTCTGTGGTTACTTCTCAAAGAAACATACTGAAAACAAACAACTGAAGTCATTTCAGTGTTGAGTGTATAATGTTGCCAAACAAATGACTAGGAGCCCTAACAAGATGTATGGTTGTTCAAGTCTTAAGTTTTAATTTGAAGGTCAAAACTGCACCTACAGAAAGAGCTCTACAGCTCCAAGGAAGGGCATGACTTTCAATGATGACCTTGGATGAGGCACCATGAACTAGGATGCAACTCTATGTGGGAGATGGGTATATATGGACATTTGTGTGACTCAAGGGTTGCATTATGGCAGAACTTACTAGTTGTCCTTTAATACACATTCTCTATTTCTTATATAGTACTGAAGCCTTTATCTTTAGCTGGAAACATGGATGAATGACAAATCAGAATAAAGACTAAATGTCCAGAACACCCATCTAGTTATGACCATATTCTAAATTCTGGCCAACTTCTAGTTAAAGCAAAGGGGGGTTGTGTTTAGGGATAGTATGCATATCCAAATGTGTTGTACAGCTCCCAATGGCATTCAGTGTTTCTGTAACTGTACAGCGCAATATAGTGGCCACTAGATATCTGTGCCTTTTGAGATTTGAAATTTGGTTAGTGTGATAGAGGAACTGAATTTTTAATTTTCTTAACATAGATTAATTTTAACTTAAAATTAACATTTAATTCAGTTATTGGAAAACATGTAAGTACATTTGGAAAAGGAGCCCTGGTGGCACAGTGGTTAAGCACTCGATTGCTAATCAAAAGGTCAGTGGTTCTAACCTACCAGCCTCTCTGCGGGAGAAAGATATCGCTTTCTGTTTTTGTACAGATTTACAGCCTGGGAATTCCTATGGGGCAGTTCTATAGGGTCGCTATGAGTCGGAATCAACTCGTTGGCAATAGGTTTGGTTTTAATGGGTTATGTTTGGAAAAACTTGTGTATGTGAATGTAAATTTTCAACTGTAACTTTCATGAAATCTAAATATAAGTCAAGTACTTTCAATGAAAATTTAGTGTCAAAATTGAGTTATGTTATTTCAAAGACTTAATACAAATCATTCTGAATATTTCATTAATGTTTTTATGTTGATTATATGTCAAAGTGATACTGTTTTAGATGAATTGGGACAGATAAAATTTGTTGTTAAAGTTAATTTCACCTGTTTCTATTTACTTTTTTAATGTGGCTATTAGAACATTTTAAATTGCGCATGTGGTTTGCATTCTATTTGCATTAAGGATCACTGGTCTATAAGCAGGATGATGCTTTCTTCCTTAATGGGGCAATATGGAGGCCTTAACTGTGGTCCTTTTAGCTTCTTTTTACCTTCTCACTGACTGAAATGAGAACATGAAGTGAGCCATTACAGACCACGTGGCAAGATCAATAGGCGTGGCAGAGCAACCAGTGACAGGAAGCCTGAGTCCATTACAATCTTTTAGAGCTGACTTGCCTCATTAGCTTAGATTTTTACATGAGAGAGAGACAAATTTCTATCCCATTTAAAACATTGCTTTTGGGGTGTCTATTATTTGAAGCTTATGTAACTTTTAACAAAAATAAATAAGATACAGAATGAAATATAGCTGACTGGACATCCTTCAACAAATGCCTTGAACTTTAATAATTCATACTTTTTGTTTTAAATTTGGAACAAGTTCTGTCTTTTCTTGAAACAGATAAGCCCCAGTACCCCATAAACCTTAGATTATTAAAACACTTCACAATTCAAAAATAACTGTTATATCCTTTATTTTGGATTATTAATGCAAGTTCAATAATTTCAATTAGAAGGGTACATTAAAGGCTATGGACAGAATAACTCCTTGACATAATCATGGTTAGAAAACTGTATTTATCTAGTCTCTGTAAAGCATCAAATATATTGTCTGTTACTCAGGAAGAAATGATGAAGTAAAAGAGCTAGACAGAAGATTTTAAAGGGCGGCTTGAGAAGATAAAGTAAAATATTATAATGACATGTGCAAAGACCTGTAGATAGAAAACCTAAAGAGAAGATCACGCTGTGCATTTCCCAAGATGAAAGAACTGAAGAAAAAAATTCAAGCCTTGCGTTGCAATATTTAGGGATTCTATGGGAAAGTATTGAATGATACAGGAAGCATCTAGGGATGATGGAAGGAATACACAGTCACTATACCAAAAAGAACTGGTCGACATTCAACCATCTCAGGAGGTAGCATATGATCAAGAACCGATGGTACCAAAGGAAGAAGGCGAAGCTGCACTGAAGGCATTGGTGAAAAACAAGGCTCCAGGAATTGACAGAATACCAACTGAGATGTTTCAACAAATGATTGCAGCACTGGAAGTGCTCATTCATCTATGTTAAGAAATTTGGAAGACAGCTACCTGGCCAGCCAACTGAAAGAGATCCATGTTTATGCCTATTTCCAAGAGAGGTGATCCAACCAAATGTGGAAATTATGGAATAATATCATTAATGGCACACAGAAGTAAAATTTTGCTTAAGATCATTCAAAAGTGGCTGCAGCAGTATATCTTGATA
>NW_004444282.1:17922-19004 GCF_000243295.1 Trichechus manatus latirostris | reverse complement strand
TCATGAGTGTTCCCTGAAATGATAAATCTGGAAGGTAGTCTTTATCAGTTTTTTAAATGTCACGTTGGAAAGTGATTATATTTTGAGAAAGCAATAGCTGAGCGTATTGAAGTTCCTCCCACTTTCAGTAGCATAGACGAGGACGGATTACCCAATAAGCAAGGAACACACAGGCTTACTTAGTAAGCTTTAGTGCACAGTTTCACCTGTTTGAAGTGGTGAAACCCATGTGAAATTGTGCACTACAGATTATTAAGTAAACACAATTAAGCCCCTGTGTACTTTGCTTATTGGTTAACCCACCCCTGAGCACAGGGCTAAAAGCCTATGCTTGAACTGAGGCAAACCCAGAGTGATCAACAATTGTTACATTTGGAGCAAGAGTTAAATTTTCCTGGGAAACTTATCAGAAAGCAAATAGAGCTTTTAGAAGGAAAGAGAGACAACTAATATTCAAAAGAACTTAGAAAAATACAGAGAAGCTGTGTTTTGCTCAAATCTATAACAGTCTCTTTATCCAGTTTGTAAACAATTTTCAGCTGAGATATATATACGTATATATAACTATATATATATAGTTCCTTGAAAATTGTTTCATTCTGGATTTACTCGGCAAAACAAAGTGTCCAGCTCTTTTGTATCAAGAAATAAGCAAAAGTAGAAAAATAAGTAAGTTTATAGTATCTACTCCTTTCGTCCCACCATGTGGAGGAGACCTATATCATGGAAAATTTTAGGATAACTATAAATCTATAACACTGGTTTCACAAACTAATTTCAACAAACTGATGATGACCTAGGCATGACATTGGAAAGAAGAGTTTTCTGAAGAAGGCTGACTTGATAAAGAGCTGTGGCAGATTGGATTATTGTTGTCACTGTTAACTCCCTTCCTATTAGAAAAATATTCATCCTGACAAAGGAAGCACAATTTATCTACTCTATTGACATTGGGCTTGGTCTTATGACTTGTTCTGTCAATGGAACATTAGAAGTTGTGATATAAACAGTTTGAAATTAGTTTCGGGATTTGGCTTGCTCTTTTATGCTGGATTCTTCAGAGAAGCAAAACCAGGGAAGCA
>NW_004444282.1:11727-16329 GCF_000243295.1 Trichechus manatus latirostris | reverse complement strand
GTGATCCAATGTAATCAATCTGCCACCAGGTTACTGATTACCTTAAGGAATGGTGTCATATCAGGGATGCAGTGTTGGTCTCTGCTGCTGGTAGATTGGGCACTCAGCAGTGGCTGCAGCCAAGTCGGCCTTGGAGAGCGGAAGTCCATATTACTGAGCTCATTCATAACCTCTATCCCTGCTACCATGCACTTTTTTCATTACTCCATTGGGCAATGATAGGAGTGGCTAGGGAAATAGGATGACGGGTTTCCATAGAATGCATCGTCCGATCCACTTAGTTGTTAAAGTTCTTCTCTGCCAAGGTTACCCTTTGGTGAGCATTCACATGAGACAAATATCTTCACTTCTTTGGCCCATTCAGGAAGGTCTGTCCACATACCTTTTCCCCATACCTTCTTGTCACCAATATTACAATCATGTTCCTTCCATGTCCCTGACCATCCAGCCAAACCATTGGCTACAGTCCATGAATCAGCATACAGTCACACATCTGACCATTTCTCCTTCCAAGCAAAGAGAAAAACCAGGTGCACTGCTCAAATTCTTCCCATTGGGAGGACTTCTCTTCACCACCATCCTTCAGGAAGATCCCAGAAAGGGGCTGCTGTGTTGCCACTGTCTACTTTCAAGTGATGTTGGCATATCACGCAGAACCATCTGTAAACCAGGCACGAGTTTTCTCTTCCTCAGTCAGTTGATCATAAGGAAGTCCCTATGAGACTGGGAGAGGACAGGTAATGTGATAGGAGTGGAGACCATGGGCATTTGGGCCACTTACTCATGCAGCTTACTTATGCCTTCAGGTCCTGCTAGGGCCTGATCTTGTGTATACCACTTCCATTTAATGATTGAGTGCTGCTGTGCATGTCCAACTTTATGACTCTGTGGGTAAGACAACACCCAATTCATGATGTACAGTTCAGGCCATTTGGTGATTTGATATTTCGAGGTTAAGAGTTCACTCTCTACTAAGGCCCAGTAATAACCCAAAAGCTGTTTCTTAAAAGGAGAGTAGTTATCTGCAGGGGATGGTAGGGCTTTGCTCCAAAATCCTAAGGGTTTGCTCTGTGATTCACCAATAGGAGCCTGCCAAAAATTCCAAATAGCATCTCCACCTGCCACTGATACTTCAAGTACTATTGGATCTGCCGGATAATACGGACCAAGTGATAGAGCAGCTTGCACAGCAACCTGAACCTGTAACATAGCCTTCTCTTGTTCTGGGCCCCACTCAAGCTAGAAGATTTTAGAGTCACTTGATAAATAGGCTGAAGTGGCACACCCAAATGAGGGCTATGTAACCTCCAAAATCCAGAAGCTCACCAGGCATTGTGCATCCTTTTTACCTGTAGGAGGGGCTAGATATAACAACTTATCCTTTACTTTAGAAGAATATCTCTACATGCTCCACACCACTGGACTCCTAGAAATTTCACTGAGGTGGAAGACATCTAAAGTTTTCTTGGGTTAATTTCCCACCCTCTAACACTCAAATGTCTTACCAATAAGTCCGTAGTCATTAATACTTCTTCCTTATTAGGTCCAGTCAGCATAATGTCATCAATTTAATGGACCAGAATGATAAGTTGTGGGGCCCCGGTGTCACAGTGGTTAAGCATTTGGCTGCTAACCAAAAGGTCAGCAGTTTGAATCCACCAGTCACTCCTTGAAACACTATGAAGCAGTTCTACTCTGTTCTATAGGGTTGTTATGAGTCTGAATTCACTTGATGGGAACTTTTTTTTTTTTTTTTTTTTTTTTTTTTTTTTTTTTTTTTTTTAATGATGTCTTGTGGAAGGGAAAAACAATCAAGGTTCCTGGTGACTAAATTATGAAATAGGGCAGGAGAGTTAATATACTCTGACGTAGGTGAAAGTGTATTGCTGTCCTTGCTGGCTGAAGGCAAACTTCTGATGTTCCTTCAAAACCAGAATCAAGAAAAAGGCATTAGCCAGATCAATAGCTGCATACCAAGTACTAGGAAATGTATTAATTTGCTCAAACATTGAAACCACATCTGGAATAGCAGCTGTAATTGGAGTCATTATCTGGTTAAATTTACAGTAATCCTTGATGGTTGTCTCTAATCTCTGCAATCCATCCAGGAATACAGTATTGCCTTTGGTTTAGTGTTTTCCTGGGTAGAGGCAGTTCTAATGGCTTCCACGTGGCTTTTCCTGCCATAATAGCACTTACTCCCCATTTCAGGGATACAATATGAGGGCTGCCAATTGCTGAGTAGGTCTATTCCAATTATGTGTTCTGGAACTGGGGAAATCACTACAGAATGCATTCAGGGACCCAATGTGAGATGGACTCGAGCTAAGACTTCATTAATAACCTCACCTTCATATGCCTCCACTCTGACTAGTGGGCCATAGTAATGCCTGTGTCTCCTGGAATTAGCGTCAGTTCAGAGCCAGTGTCCAGTAATCCCTGAAAAATCTGATTATATCCTTTTCCCCAGTGAATATTCACACTCCTAAAAGGGCATAGATCCCTTTGGGAAGGCTGGGAGAAAGATTCACAGTGTAAATTTTTGGCAGCGCAGTGAAGTCCTTCCTCAAATGTACCCCTCCTACCTTTCAAAGTGTTGTGAGTCTGTAAACTGGCTCAGGTAGGGGAATTGATTGAGGGGTTGTAACTCTCTTTTCTGGAGATTTGAGTTAGACTCTGTTCATTTGACTTATAATTCTTCCACTTATACAGATCAAATAAATATTTAGTACATTTCCTATCTGTTCCACTTCTAGGGACACCATGATTAAGTATCCAACAACTTAAGTCCATACGAGTCAGACAATTCTGATTACTATTTTGACACTGTTGTCCATTCTGGTAACCATGTCCACCTTATCTTTGTTGATTAAGTGCCACCACCTGGCCCCTACCACAATGGGGTCCAATCAGCCCCATTGTAGTTAGGTGTTGTAATTCACTTAGGGAAGCTCCCATTGTCAAATCTGACTTACATAAAATAGCAATCACAACTGTCTTCAAGAATGATGGGGCTCCCTTCACAAATTTGTTGCTCACCATTGTGGTAAAAGGTGTGTCCTCTTGGCACTCCGTGTGTGGGTCTATGAGCCTAACCTGATAAATCCATTCTTACATACCAATTTCACTAAGCCTTTTGATATTTTCTTCTACAGTATTCCAGGGCAGGTCTGGCACTTCTACTTCATTTAGAGTAGGCCATTGCTTAACCCAAACTTCAGGGAAACAACCAAATAAACTATTAGGTCCTTTTCCAACCTCTTGAGCTGAAACACTGAATGAAGTTTCTGTGCTTAGTGGGCCCATATCAATAAACTAGACTGATTCATCTTTATGTTCCTTGCATCATTATTCCACACCCTTAATAACCATTGTCAAACATATTCCCCAGGTTTCTGTTTGTATATATTAGAAAACTCAAATAGTTCTTTTGGAATGTAGCATATCTCCTCCTAGGTCACATTTTGTACGTTTATCTTTTGGGGCTCACTGGAACTTAAGTTAGTTATAGGTCTAGAAGCAAAAATGAGTGGTGGAGGTGGACCCTGGGGACATTCAGCAATGTCTTGTATGATATCTGCCCCAGGCTATGTCCCAGGCAATGACTCAGAAGCTGCCCCAGACAATGTCTTAGAAAAGGCTCTTTAGACACAGCTGGGTCAGTGTCATCAAATGGAGGTGAAGGGGCTAATGATTTTACTGAGGATGGTGGCTTAGCAGGAAAAAATGGAGTAATCTCTTCAAATGGGAGTGAGAGGGCCAGTTTTGTCAGCAAGTGAATTTGGGGAATTTGGGGGCTCAATGTCCCCAGCTTCCTGATTATCTGCCTGTATGTCTCCATCCCAAGTTTCAGGATCCTGTTTCTTCCAAAACAATGCCCTTTCTTTGACTTCAGACACCATTCGAGGTTGATAATTCAATCGGCATTGTAATTTAGCCTCTCTTATGATAAGACTCTGGGTTTGGTTTTCAACAGTATTGGCTTTTTTACTACAATAAATAAGGCTTTTTTTCTGGGCAAGAGTGGCAAATTTGAGGTCTTTTAGGCAGTGCTTGAGCTGTGACTCTGAAGCCCTGAGCTCATCTCTTTCTTTTGCCACTTTGTCTAGCAAAACTAAGACCAGCCAACCAGCTTCCCTACACTTCTTGTTCTGACAAAATTGTAGAAAAGTATCAAACATGCGATTACCCGGAGCCTCTCTTCTCACCAGTATTTGATCTATTGGTGGTGATATTTTACCTACTTCTATTGCCACCTTATGCCATGGATTAGCAGTGCACTCTTTACTACAGGAGGCAGAGTCATCAGCACCTTTAAGAATAGTCAGACTTGAGAAAAAATTTAAAAAACTCATCCTTACAATTTTGTCTCTCTAGAACCACTCTCGGTAAAAAGTATCTTATAAAATGACATGAGAAGAATATGCACCTTTATCCTGAGCAGCAGAATGAAGAAAAGTGGAGCAGATTTGAACTTAGCTGAAAGCTTGAAGTCAAACCTGACCCAGTCAAGTCCAGCTCAAGGTAGTTGAATCACAGTAAATGTGCAGCTCCTTCGATCGTCCTGCAGCCTCTCCAACATTTGTGATGTCCAGTTTTTTT
>NW_004444282.1:8537-9650 GCF_000243295.1 Trichechus manatus latirostris | reverse complement strand
CCCATTTCATTTCTTATTTGGGTTATTTGCATCCTCTCCTGTTTTTCCTTTGTCAGTCTGGCCAGTGATTTGTCGATTTTGTTGATCCTTTCAAAGAACCAACTTTTGGTTTTGTTGATTCTTTCTATTGTCTTTCTATTCTCTATTTCGTCTCTGATCTTTATTATTTTGTTTCTTCTAGTGACTGTGGGCTTTTTTTGCTATTCTCTTTCTATTTGTTTGTGTTGTGTAGTTAATGTTTTGATTTTGTCCCTTGCTTCTTTTTTGATGTGTGCATCTATTGTTATAAATTGTTCTCTAGGACTACCTTTGCTGTGTCCCAAATTTTTGGTATGATGTGTTTTCATTCTCGTTTGATTCTAGGAATTTTTTTATTCTAATTTATTCTATTACCCAGAAGTTTCTAAGCAGGGTGTTATTCAGTTTCCATGTAGATGATTTTTTTTTTCTTATTCTTCCTGTTGTTAAGTTTTACCTTGCTGGTGTTGTGGTCAGAGAAGATACTTTGTATTATCTCAAAGTTTTGGATTTTGTTGAGAGTTGTTCAGTGGCCTAAGATGTGGTCTATTCTGGAGAAATTTCCATGCGTATTGGGAAAGAATGTGTTCTTTGCAGTTGTTGGGTGTAGTGTTCTATATATGTTTATGGGGTCACGTTGGCTAATTGTGCTCTTTCGGTCTTCTGTATCTTTGTTGAGTTTCCTTCTAGATACTGTGCCCTTTACTAAGAGTGGTGTGTTAAAGTCTCCTACTATTATTGTGTAACAGTCTATTTCTCTTTCCAGTGCTGTTAAAGTTTGTTTTATGTATTTTGGAACCATGTCATTTGGTGTGTAGATGTTTATTATGGTTATGTCTTCATGATGGATCGTCCGTTTAATCAGTATATAGTGTCCTTCTTTGTCTTTTATGGTGGATTTTGTTTTAAAGTCTGTTTTATCTGAGATTAGTATTGCCACTCCTGATCTTTTTTGGTAGCTGTTTGCTTCATAAATTTTTTCCATCCTTTGATTTTTAATAAATTTATGTCTTTGTTTCTAAGGTGTGCCTCTTGTGGATAGCAGATTGATGAATCCTGTTTTTTTATTCATTCTGTCACTCTGTCTCTTTATGG
>NW_004444282.1:6663-7794 GCF_000243295.1 Trichechus manatus latirostris | reverse complement strand
TATATTATTCTTGGCTGGCAAGTTTTTTCTATTTCAAGGTTTTATATATGCCATCCCATTGCCTTCTTGCCTGCGTGGTTTCTGCAAAATAATGAAAACCTAGTCTTATTATTTCTCCTCTGTATGTGACTTTTCATTTTTCTCTAGCTGCTCTCAGGATTCTTTGTTTGTCTTTGATTTTAGCACGTGTCATTATGATATGCCTTCTTTTGGGGTCTATCCTATATGGGGTTCATTGAGCTTCTTGGATGGTCAGCTTTTCATCTTTCATGATACTAGGGAAGTTTTATGTCAGCAGTTCTTCAATGATCCTCTCTGTGTTTTCTGTTTTCTCCCCCTGTTCTGGAACTCTGACCACTTGCAAATTTTTGCCCTTGATTGTATCCTTCATAATTCTCAGGTTTTCTTCATTTTCCTTTATTCTTTTTTCTGATTATTCCTCTCCCTCCCTCAGCCACTCAGTCTGCTTCTTCAGCTTTGCCTTTGATGTTCAGGGCTTCTCTATTGTCAGATGTAATCAATTCACTTGTTTTTTGGGGTCTTTGTTGTAAGAGGCACCACTGGAAACATTTGACTAGTCAGCCATCTTGGTCCTGCCCCACCTTTCATTCTTGAATATAGATTAGTGGAGATTATATGATTATATGATAGATTATATGATAGATTATATGATTAATTAAATGTAAAATTCTGAGATAATAATACTTTTCTTTCATCTTTTTAAAAACATATCTTCATTATCTCCTCATTTCCATTACCATTATTGAGAAGTCTACTGTCAGTCTTATTTATAAACAGTTTTTCTTTGGTTGATTTTAAAGTTTTTTTTTTTTAACTTCCTGTGTTTTCACTAAGATGTGGCTACTTGAAGACAACTTTTTAATATTCCAATTCAGATTGGTTTATTTCAAAAGGTAGCGTATGTTCAGGAACCGATGGCAGTGAAGGAAGAAGTCCAAGCTGAACTGAAGATATTGGCAATAAAAAGGCTCCAGGAATTGACAGAATACCAACTGAGATGTCTCAACATATGGATGCAGCGCTGGAAGTGCTCACTCATCTATGCCAAGAAATTTGGAAGACAGCTACCTGGGCAACCGACTGGAAGAGATCCACATTTATGCCTATTCC
>NW_004444282.1:0-800 GCF_000243295.1 Trichechus manatus latirostris | reverse complement strand
GGAAAATAAGCTCTACTATTCACAGTCAGAAAAGCCACTCCCAGTCATCTCTGCATGTAAGTGTGTTGTCACTTCTAACTAAAAAAGTGTCACCATACACAATTAGTGGTGGGAAGATTTCTGTTTTGCAGAACTTGATGTTTTTTTTTTTCCCCTACCCTGAGGATAAAAATTCTCCTACTATGCATTTTCTGATTGCTATTTACCCATTAGATTTATGAAGATGCACAGTCTTCTTCCTATCAAAGAGAGAATCAGATTTCTTCCTATAGTTTTCTTCTTATTTCCTTTCTCAATTTTTCATGATACTGTATCCCTCCTGACATGTCATATCTTCTTCTAATACAGAGAGAGCATTTATGGCATGGTATTTCAAGGTTGTTCCTATGCTATATAAGCACAAGTATTCTCCAATGCTACAAAAGCAAAACCATTTTTAAAGGGAAAGATAAAAAGACAACTTAACTTTTTAGAATAAGAATCCTCCTAGAATTTTTAATCCATAGCTCAAACAAGGTTCTAAATTTCTTAATTGTGGTTTAAGATCGTGGGCTAGTACAATCAATAGTGAAAACTGTTTTTCTCCTCCCTCTTTAAATAGCTCTACTCGGCAATAGTCTCAACCAGGGGATGAAATACTTTATACAGTTCTTCACTATGATTATCCAGTGTTGACACTGCAAATCACAGAGGCATTTGCAACCGAAATCTTAGTTTATTTTAGAAAATGTTTGATTTTTCCTTGGCATCACAATTTGTTGTTTCTATTGCCGTACCAAGAGCACTGGGTCTGACTATTT
>NW_004444281.1:804854-805940 GCF_000243295.1 Trichechus manatus latirostris | reverse complement strand
AAGAGACACACTTTAATAACAAAGATGTGAACTTATTAAAAGTCCAAGGTTGGAAAAAAATATAACAGGCTAACAACTACCAAAAAAGAGCAGGAGTGGCAAAACCAATCTCGGATAAAATAGACTTTAAAACAAAATCCACCATAAAAGACAAAGAAAGGCACTATATAATGACTAAAGGGAAGATCCATCATGAAGACGTAACCATAATAAACATCTACACACCGAATGACAGGGCTCTAAAATGCATAAAACAAACTCTAACAACACTGAAAAGAGAAATTGACAGTTCCACAATAATAGTAGGAGGCTTCAACACACCGCTCTCAGTAAAGGACAGAACAAGTAAAAAGAGACTCAGCAAAGATACAGAAGACCTAAAGGGCACAATCAGCCGACTTGACCTCATAGACATATACAGAACACTCCATCCAACCATGGAAAAGTACACATTCTTTTCCAATGCACATGGAACGTTCTTCAGAATAGACCACATCTTAGGCCACAGAGCAATCCTCAACAAGATCCAAAACGATGAGATAATTCAAAGTATATTCTCTGACCACAATGCCATCAAGGTAGAAATTAACAACAGAACAAGCAAGGAAAAAAATCAGTTACATGGAAATTGAATAATACCCTGCTTACTCATCAGTGGGTAATAGAATAAATCAGAGATGGAATCAAAAAATTCCTAGAATCAAATGAGAATGAAAACATTCATACCAAAACCTTTGGAACACATCAAAGGCAGTCCTCAGAGGACAATTAATAGCAATAGATGCACACGTCTAAAAAGAAGAAAGGGACAAAATCAAAACATTAACTACACAACTCAAACAAATAGAAAGAGAACAGCAAAAAAAGCCCACAGCCACCAGAAGAAAAGAAACAATAAAGATCAGAGCAGAAATAAATGAAATAGAGAACAGAAAAACAATAGAAAGAATCAACAAAACCAAAAGTTGGTTCTTTGAAAGAATCAGCAAAATCAACAAACCACTGGCCAGACTGACAAAAGAAAAACAGGAGAGGACACAAATAACCCAAATAAGAAATGAAACAAGAGACATTACAACGGACCCA
>NW_004444281.1:781883-802912 GCF_000243295.1 Trichechus manatus latirostris | reverse complement strand
GACACCTGAGGAAATGTTCGGGATCACTAGCCATTAGAGAAATGCAAATTAAAACCACAATGAGATACCATCTCACCCCGGCATTACTGGCAGGAATCAAAAACACTGGAAATAACAAATGTTGGAGGGGCTTCGGGGAGATTGGAACTCTTACGCACTGCTGATGAGAATGCATAATGATACAACCATTTTGGAAAACGATATGGCGCTCCCTTAGAAAGCTAGAAATAGAAATACCATATGATCCAGCAATTCCATTCCTAGGACTATATCCTAGAGAAATAAGAGTTGTCACTCAAATAGACATATGCACACCTACGTTCATGGCAGCATTGTTCACACTAGCAAAAAGATGGAAACAACCTAGATGTCCGTCAACAGATGAACGGATAAACAAACTATGATACATACACACAAAAGAGTACTATGCGATGGTAAAGAACAGTGATGAATCTGTGAAGCATCTCATAACATGGATGAAACTGGAGGACATTACGCTGAATGAAATAAGTCAATCACAAAAGGACGAATATTGTATGAGACCTCTATTGTAAAAACCCATGAAAAGGTTTACACACAAAAAGTAACAATCTTTGTTGGTTACCAGGGATGGGAGGGGTGGGGAGGAAATACTAAATAGGCAATAGATAAGTGGTATCTTGGGTGAAGTGTGAGTTGTGCTGGGGAAACCAGCACAACTTTTACAAGGAAAGGTCATGGAAGCTCCCTAGACACATCCAAACTCCCTGAGAGACTGAATTGCTGGGTGGAGGGCTTTTGGGACCATGGTCTCGGGGAACATCTAGCTCAATTGGCATAACACTGTTTATAAAGACAATGTTCTACGTTCAACCTTGGTGAGTAGCTTCTGGGGTCTTAAAAGCCTGTGAGCAGCCATCTAACATACTTCACTGGTCTCATCCCTTCGGTAGCAAGGGAGAATGAAGAGAACAGGATACAAGGAAAAGATTAGTCCAAAGGACTAATGGACCACAGCTACCAAGGCCTCCACCAGACTGAGTCCAGTACAGCTAGATGGTGCCTGGCTACCACCACTGTCTGCTGTGACAGGGATCATAACAGAGGGTTTTGGACAGAGCTGGAGAAGGATGTAGAACAAAATCCTAACACACACAAAAAAGACCAGATTTATTGGCCTAAAGGAGACTGGAGAAACCCTGAGAGTATGGCCCCCAGACATCCCTTTTGCTCAGTGGTGCAGTCACTTCCAAGGTTCACTGCTCAGCTGGGGATTGGACAGCCCCATAAAACAAAACGGGACTAATGAGGCACAGCAGTCCAGGGAGAAGGGCTAGAAGGCAGGAGGGGACAGGAAAGCTGGTGACAGGGAACCCAAGGTTGAGTAAGGACAGTGTTGATGTGTTGTGAGGTCGTTAACCATTGTCATAGGGCAACATGTGTACTAACTGTTTAATGAGAAACTATTTTGTTCTGTAAACCTTCATCTAAAGTTAGAATAGCAGCACAATTGGAAGAGCGTAGTCGATGTCTCTGAACTGTGCATGTAGAAATTTTTGAAACGGTGTATCTTTGGCTATGTATATTTTCACAAAAAAAAAAAAAAAAGGTCAAGGCCCTCCAAGGCTGAGAAGGGGGGGTGTTTACATGTCGTGGGGTTGTTAACCAATGTCATAAAACAATATGTGTACTACTGTTTAATGAGAAACTATTTGTTCTGTAAACCTTCACCTGAAGTACAATAAAAATAAAAAAAGAATCTGCCTTTCTCCCACATGCTCTAACTCTAGACACTGGGGATACATTGGGAGAACAAGAAAGGAAAAGGCTCAGGAAGCGTACATTCTAGGAACAAGATAGACAATACAGCGGTAATTTAGTGATGCTCCTCAATACAGATAAATTTTATACAGAAGATGGAGCCACAGAGGACACTGTCTTAGAGTGGTCAGAAAATGGCTCTCTGAAGAAGTGACATTTGTGTTCAGACCTGAATGATTGAGGGGGAGGCCACAGTGCCAAGTCTGGAGCAAGACTGGACAAGGTCTCAATGAAGGCTGTCAGCTGGAGTGAAGCCTCTGGGATGAGTCAACCAGCCTATGAAAGAACCCGCAAAGAAGCCCAGTGACCACCTCTATGGCACTAGGTGTCTGTGCAGCAAGCCAACTGTGAGCATTTTCTCAACCCATTTTCTCTACACTGCATCACTGGCCTGACCAGTGCTAGTTTCCTTGAAGAACCACCC
The DNA here is from genome assembly GCF_000243295.1 of Trichechus manatus latirostris. Lineage (NCBI taxonomy): Eukaryota > Metazoa > Chordata > Mammalia > Sirenia > Trichechidae > Trichechus > Trichechus manatus. Next base: position 800,688 of record NW_004444281.1, on the reverse strand, counting down.
CTTTCTCAGGACTCCTTCATGTTCAGAGCATCATCAAGCGGCTTCTTGATGGCTCAGGACCCAAGGACTTGGGTCTCAGGTGCTTAGCTCAATTTGAAGGAGAAGAAAGCTGTGAGCTAGAGGTGAAATGCATGGACTGCTGCTGCTCTGCCATAGGAGAACCAGAAGGCTCTCTCCATTCTCTTCACTGTCTTGACCTCCACCAGGATCTGAGAACTGATGGGGACAAAATTGCTTGTCACTATTTTGGTTGGGAGACATTTTTTGTTTTTTATTTTCTTCATATTTTGCGTATTTCTGTCTCTAAAACTAGAGGAAAAAAATCACCTCAGCTTCTGGCATTGGTGCTGGAAAATTACGTCCATATTTTCTTTTTTAAATTTTTCAGGCCACTCTAAGGATATAAATCTGGACTGTCATAACAGTGACCTGTAATACGCTATGATTGTGGGTCAGTGATGTTGGATCTGAGACAGACCGTTACACTTCCGTGTTGAGCACCTATTTCGGATTACTCCTATACTCCCAGTCTTTCCACATGAATTTTCTCTAAAGATTTCTCTGGACATCAGAATCTTCCATTCACGGACCCTCTCTTCATGCCCCCTTCCCAGGCCCATTAAACTGGGACACCCCAGCCTCACAAATTCTCTCGTTTGTCTAGCCTTTCCAGGGGCCAACCATTAGCTTTCTTGTTTCCCAGGCTGTTGTTGTCTGCCTTCCAGTCGACGACTCATAGTGACCCCTTGTGAGAGAGAAGAATTGCCCCATAAGAATTCTTAGGCTGTAAAGTGGTTAAGTGCTAAGGCTGCTAACCAAAAGATAGGCAGTCCGAATCCACCAGGCGCTCCTTGGAAACTCTATGGCACAGTTCTGCTCTGTCCCATTGGATCGCTATGAGTAGGAATCGACTCGAGGGTAACGGGTTAATCTTCACAGGAGCATATCTCCAGGCCTTTCTCCCTCAGAGCTGCGGTCTCCCAGGCTAAAGCCCCACAAAAACGGACGAAATATTCAGGACAGCTCAGTACAGAGGAACTTACGCTGCCTTCTTGTTACCTCCTGGAACTTATTTTAACCTAATTGTGGTCCTGTCCCCACGTTTCTTCCCTGATTTCGTTCGTCCTGGTCTTATTTTCAGCCAGAGGAAAAACTGGAGAATGCGGGCGTCGCTACCTCTTGCAAGCTAAAGGGGCGCTCTACCTTTTTAGCTAATTCCCCTCATGCACCTCTGCTTTCCAAATTTTGGCTCATTTTCAATTCAGATCAACAAATGCCACGCCCTCTGGCCACCAAGATTGAAGCCAGCATCCAAATACAGTAACTGCTTAGCATCTCAGAGACAGCTTTGGGCAAGAACGATTGATTTGAGAAGAGGAGGGAGGGAATAAGGAAGACCTGGAGGACATCGCTATGGGAAATTTCTTGCCTCTATCTCAATTTATACTTCCCGATTTCATGGAAGAGAATAGAGCACGTCTCATCTAGGAGAGGCCATGCCGATAACTGCTGGGTTAATTAGCACAGATACCCCAGAATGTTTTGTGGCTCTTGTGTTTAAAGAGTTAGGGTTATCAATTAACTGTTGACCTAGTGACGCCTAGGAAATGGTTTGGAGTGGGTATTTCCAGGATCCACTTTCACCTGCCATCTCCCAGTGTGACTAAAGCAAAAACACACCCACTGTGGTCAAGTCGATTCAGACTTATAGGCACCCAAGGACAGAGCAGAACTGCCCCATAAGGTTTCCAAGGCTGTAAATCTTTAGGGACACAGACTGCCACATCTTTCTCTTGTGAAGCTGCTGGTGGGTTGGTCAGTAGTTGAGTGCTTTAACCACTGCACCACAGGGCTCCACCCAGTGTAACTAGCTATGTATAAGTAGAAAACTGTGTTTATGGGGAAACTTGTACATTTATATGTAACTCAAGATAAATACTTTTAGTTTAAAATTCCAATTAAATATTCCAACCTTTAGACATGAAAGGGGATTTCTTTTGTTCTTCAGTTACTGAAAAATCACTGTTACAAAGAAATCAATGTTCGGCTTTGATTGTTGACACTACAAGATCTGGAAACAGTGTTTGGAGAGTTGTTTAGTCTACTGCTTCCTGTTCCTCCCAGTCCCCTTCCAATAACACAGTAAATCCCTTGTGCTCCACTTTCTCCCTGAGCCATCCCATCATGAAAAAACCATCAGCTCCTCCAGGCCAGCAGCAATGGGCTTTCTCTGTGATATCTGGAGGCTTCACATACCTCACTTGGCTCAGTTATTTCAGAGTAATTGTAATGGATTTTATTTCTGACCTTCATCTACACAGGAATCTCATTTTTACTGTGTGATCCTAGCATACATGGAGATCTCATCCATTAAATCCCATTTTTATTGACTGAATAAATAGTAAGTTGTTTAGATAATGAAAGTGGGGTCAACTGAACCTTTGAGCCTGGAATGACCTGACAGAAACTTAATCTGTCATTAAGGGCCTGGTAGATTTGGAAGACATCCCTTATTCAACGATTGAGGCTTGGAGAAGATATGAGGACACTATGTACAGAGTGAATGGCAGGTGTATAATCTAACAGCTGGTCTTTGTGGAACCTCAGACCTATTCACAGGGCTAGACCTCCCTCTGGTTACAGTTCAACCTCTGTCTCCCTTAAATCCCTGTGCCTCAGCAGGCACTGTTTGTTCTTTCCTCACAAAGGGCTTGAGCTATGGGTAGCTGGGGAAGTGAATGGTGGGTTCCAGTTTCTGTGGCTTGAGTCCCTTTACTCCAGAACCTGTAGGCATTTGGTGGAGTACTTAAAATTCCACTCCCTTGCCTCCAAGCCATTAAAACCCTTGGGAACTAAAGGAGGCTGCCTGCCTGGGATTCCCCTTTCCCTTCCTTCATTGCATCTCCATCTGATCTTCATCCCCACTCTCAACTTTGGGCAGAGAGGTGAGAAGTGTTGCCAAGACTGGAAAACACTTTAATTTTGAGAATCTCTTTTATCAAGATTTCCATAGTCCTGAGCATATTTAGTTTCTGGCCCTGGACATCTAAATTGCCTTTGTAGATGAAGACTGCTGTAAGGAGTCCAGAGACTTTGGAATAAAATTAGGATAAAGAATACAATGAATTCACGTTTGTCTTTTTCTTTCCCCCCAAAATATAGAGAAGTACAGAGACCACCGAGACAGATATTTCATTTCAAAATTTTGCATATTTTGAACAGGTTATAAAATCACATAGTTCAGTATTCAAGAGGTTTACCAAAGGATGATAGTGAAGAATTTCCCTCCCAGCTGTGTTCCCTGGCATTCAATTCCCTGGCTCAGATGCAACCAATGTTATCGAATGCTTATGCATCTTTCCAAAGACTATTTAAGGAATGTACAAGAAATGATCTATGTACATAGGTATATTTTTGGGTAACTGGCTCCTTGCTGGAGCCCTGGTAGTGCAGTGGTTAAGGCAGTTCGAATCCAGTAGCCGAATCCAGTAGGCAGTTCTACTCTGTTGCATAGGGTTGGTATGAGTTGGAATGGACTCAACAGCAACGAGTTTGGTTTTGGGGCTTGGCTCCTTGCTATACACACTTTGGAAAACTTACTTTTAACAGTAGACCTTGAAACTCTTCGTTTTTTGTCTTGTGCCTCCCTTCTCCTTTTAAGTTAATCAAAGATTCCATCCTATGGATCTGCCATAATACATTAAACTATTTTTCTATTGATGGGCCTTTAGTGGGTTTTCAGTCCCTTGGTGTTACAAATAGTGCAGCAATGATTGTCTTCATACATACATTTTTCTGGCATATGCCCAAGAGTTCTGTAGGAAGTGGAATACCAGGGTCAAAGAATATATGCATTTGTAACTTTGAATTGTACGTTTAAAGGTCATTATCCTAACGAACCTGGCAAAGATGCTGAGTAGATACACCAAGTACTGGCAGTGGGGTTAGATGCATTCATTCCTTCATCCCTTCAGCACACGTTTGTTAAGGATCCACCTGAATTGTTAGGCTTCAGGGCAGTATATTATATATTAGTCTTGGGGATTCAGTCACCAGTAAGACAGTATTACGTTTTTTTTTTTTTATGGGGAGACAAAAAATAAAAACAAAATAATAAACCAGATGATTTCATAAATGATGGAAATAAAACATGTGATATGATTCCGGGAAAGGTGTTCTGAGGAGATGACTTTAAGGAGAGCCCAAACAGTGGAAAAGTCAGGTACATGAAGACTCTTGAGACTTCCAAGCAGAATAGCTATGTAAAGGCTCAGAGGCAAAATCAGCTTGGGTTATCGAAGAGGGAAAATAAAAAGAAGCTAGTGTTTCTAATTTAAACAGAGAAGTTGAATTAACAGGCATTAGTGAAAAACTGAATGCCCATGGTGATAAGGGCTATGAAAGTCCTTGGGTCTCTGTCTTGTGCAATTGCATGGATGATGGTGCTTTTCTCTAAGATTGAAACTTCTTTAACTAAAGCAGGTTTGGGGAAAGAAATTATTGGGTTCCCTTCAGGTCTTATTAGTTCTGAAGTACTCGTGGGATGTACAAGTGGAGCTATCAGTGAGTGAGCCAGGGATGAAGCGTGGAACTCAATAGACATGGCCCTCCAGAAAGCAGATAGGGGTTGTAGTTGAAGGTAGAAGTAATAAACTCTATAGGAATGTACTGCTTGATATGGTTAACAACTAGTGACATGTGGCTATAGAGTATTTGAAATGTGGCTAGACTATAATTCCATGCTATGAGTGTAAAATACACATCATATTTCAAAAACTTAGTATGAGAAAAATATTTTAAAATACATCTTGAATAATTTCATATAGATCACTCGTTGAAATGATAATTTAATAAATAAAATATGATATTAAAATTAATTTCATTTGTTTCTGTTTACTTTTTTTAATGTGGCTACTAGACCATTAAAAATTGTATATGATGCATTCTGAATAGCTCTGGTATAAGGTAATAGTTCAGAACATCCTTGCAGGCAAGGGGTCACATTTCCAGAAATATTTACATACAGTGTCCAAGTGTCTACAAATACCGCAAGGTTAGTTTAAGACAAAAAGGAGGCCAAGGATAGAACCTCAGAGAACATTTATTCTTAAGAGAAAGGTATAGAAAAGGTGGAGACAAAGCAGACTGACCACTTCAAGTATTAATTTAAAAAAATCTAAAACGCCTTGCCTTCAACTCGATTCCGGTTCATAGTGACCCTATAGCACAGTGTACAACTCCCTCATAGAGTTTCCAAGGAGCAGCTGGTGGATTGGAACTGCTGACCTTTTGGTTAGCAGCCGAGCTCTTAATCGCTTTTCCGCCAGGGCTTCCAAAACTACTTGGTGTAACATAAATACAGGGAACAGATGATTCTCATGGGGGTAGGGGGTGGGCAGAGGAGTAATGGTCATATTCCAAAAGTAAGTTAAAAAAAAAAAGACTTTTCCATTGTATTTTACAGTTTTAAAGAGATCACCATGTGGCCTTCATGAGAGCAGTTTTAGGGAAATTTTCAGTCAAGGCCTGAGTGTGTAGTAATGCGCCAAGCCTGGGGCAGAAGTGGAAAGGACAGGAGGATGGAACCTGGGGTAGTGGTCTCTGAGGGGAGTAGGAATACTGAGACAACAGAGGCGCCCAAGTTTCCAGGGGAGAAACTCCTAGACTGTCAACAGAAGAACAGCGTCCAAGTGAGAACAGAGTATATGAATCAAGAGGGAGAAACCAGTCAAAACTGGAGAATGCGGGCATCGATCCCGCTACCTCTCGCATGCTAAGCGAGCGCTCTACCATCTGAGCTAATTCCCCCATGTGTGGATGCTCCCAGATATGCCACACCTCACCCACTTTCCTGGTTACCTGGGGCTGCAGAGAACCTCAGGCCACCAAGCCCCAGCCAGAACCGGATTGAGGGCGGAACTTCGCAGACAAAGCCTGGGGAAAAAAACTCTATGAGCTAGCAGTGTGAGGAAAAGGCATTACCGAAAAGGTCGTGGGGGAAAACCTTGCTCCTCCCTCCTAACTGCACTTTATCTCCTGAAGTAAAGACAGCACTTTCCAGCTGTGGGAATTCCTTCCCCCCACCACGACTACCCAGTTTACAGACACAGCTATCCCAGCCTGAAACAGAAAAACACGTTTAATCAATTAAAATGTTTTTCTATTATGTTGTGTACATGAGGTAATGCTGAGAGGAATCAAGGGGTGCCAGAGAGAGGTTGGGGCGATGGAAAAGAGATGAGTGGATAGAGGGGCAAACCTTGACAGTCCCAGAATCTTCAGGAGCTCCGGAACCCAGCTCACGCAGAGACCGAATGTCCCCATCAGCAAGGTGAGCTCTGCTCTGGCCACCTGAGCTGAATGCCACATGAGATGTGGTTAATACAGAAATCTCAAGCAGTTTCTTTAAAAGAAGCGTAATATCGCAATTTTAAAAACACGTTTTTAAATGTGGTTCAGATTGCAAGTTAGAGGAAGATCTGGTTCCCAATTTATTTTTAGCACATTTTCGTCAGAATGAGCCCTTTAGGGAGGTGAGCAGAAGCGTCAATTGTCACCTCCTTCATCTCATATGCCAGCCCTCACCTTCACACATGGTCATTCCAAATCTCTCTGCTGTGTCTTTCTTCGCAATACCTAGCTAACTATTAGAGAAGCTGATAGAAGAGAAATTTTCTTCTGCTACCTGCCCGTGGATTCTCAACGTGAGTAAAGGCAAAAAGTCGCTATACCCAGACTCTCTTGCTTGTGCCTCCTGACACAATTCCCAGGGTGTTCCTCATACTTAGTCCCCAAAAGGAGAAAAATTTTTTTCCCGGAAAAATATTTTTTAACTTTGGGCTGAAGCCCAAAAACGGGTATTTGGAAAAGGTGTTTTTTTTTTTTTTTTTTTTTGGAAAAGTTATTTTTGACCACTGTGTTTCTTTTTTGTTTTGTGTACAGTGTTTAATTTCTTTTCAAATCTAGCTCAGAATCACAGAACACAGTGGCACTGCCCTCGCTAAAGCCAGGTAAATCCGAATACCATTGGGTAACCAAGCAATTAAAGGAGGGAAGGGGAGCATATAAACTTGAAGAATGCAGACATGATCCCACTACCTCTAGCACACTAAGCGAGCACTCTACCGCTTGAGCTAATTCCCCTTGCTGTCTCCTTGTTGGGTCCATTTTTAAATGGAAAATGCAAACATCTCTCCATGTCCTACTTCAGTTTTTGGGTTGTTAGAATCCTACGGAAATTTCACGATTACCAGGGCAGAGCTGGGTAGCTCTGAGAGTAGAGCTTCTCAGAGACAGTCTCAAAGGAGGACCTCAGTGACCAACTTATGCTCAGAACTGGAAACCTGGGAAAAAGGAAGACTGAGAAAGATCTCTTTAGGAAAGCTCTAGCTCTGATTCAATTTCACTCTCCTCATTCTGTCCTATAGTGTCACTATAACTCAAAATCCACTAGACTGCACTCAACAACAACAACATTAGATGAAAGAGAAGGGAGCATGTCCCTAATTAGCACAGTTATCCCTAATGCTCTGCCAGGCACATCACCTTTTAAAAATAATTTCTGCTCCACTCCATCTCATAAACTGGAGATAAACCCCAAGTGTCCTTCCATTTATTGTTCTTCAAATAATCTTTTATGGAGTGTCTGTGCTACTAATTGATTTCTCCATTAGGAGGGATGAAATCTGTTAGCATTTCTTTCTTGAGTCTGGAGTATAACGATTGTCTATTGAATTTGAGATTATTAAATTTAACATTCTTGAGGACTTCCGGGCAACATGGTGCTATAGTCAGAAGCACCACACCGTCCCTCCACAGCAAAGATCAGAAAAAGTAAGTCAAACAGAGTCACACATCAATCCTGAAACCCTAAGCATCAAATGAAGAGGTAAAGCACTCAGCCAAGCCCCGAATGGAATAAGAAACTGACCGAGAACAGAGAGCAAGGAGAGATACATGCAGAGATCCCCTATCAGCTATCACAGCAGGGATTCATCATCTTGGACTCCTATCAGAGATCAGCCAACAAGGGGTATGAGAAAGCAGCTTCATGGAGCTTCCAGCAGGAGACAGAACAACTGGTAACCAGTGATATAGGCTTTCCAACCCCCCACCCTTCTTCACCCCCACTTAGCTTCCTCTGCTTCCTGCAGCCACAGTATCTGGGCCAAGAAGCACCAGCTTCACCCTAGTGTCACTTGGATTCCACCCACCCTCACTGGCCAGCTCCTTGAGTGCCTTTTGTTGGCTGCTGGTGTTGCTTTTATCAGCTTCTTTAGATCTCTTCCTTACCTCTCACCACCTCCTCCTCCTTTCTGTCAAATATGTGGCTCTGTGCACCATCTTTGCTTCTTTCCAAAAGTCTGCAAAACACCCCTTGATTGTGAAACTGGTTCCCAGCCCATGCCACCATGCTAGTGGGGCACCCGGAGCTTTTTTGTTTGTTTGTTTCTTTGTTTGCTCTGATTTGTTCTGCTTTGATTTGCTTGCTTTTTTTTTTTTCTTTTTCTTTCTTGGCTTGGTAGCCCTTTCTAGCCAGGAAGTACCACGTGGCTTGGAAGCTACTCCCTTACTGTCTGCAGATGCACAGGGACATCCTCAGGGGCATTTCTTTTTTCTTCTTTTTTTTTGGTTTCGTTTTTTTTTATTTTTTTTTTAATTTCTTTGCTTTGTTTTCTTCTCTCTCTTATTCCCTTTTTGTCTTCCTTCATTTCCAGTTTCTCGATTTATTCATTTTCTTCTTTCACCCTTTTTTTCATTTGTGTTTTTCCTTATTCTCAGTATCTCATCTCTCCACTCCAATAGCAAGCTCCGTTAACACTTTTTTTTGTTTGTGTGTATGTTTTTGGCTCCTGTTCCTGTCTCCTCTCTCTCATCTTTCCCATGCCCATCTTAGCTTCATACATCACAATTTACCCCTCCTTCTTGCCTACCTTCACCATGCACTGAACTTCACACTCCCAAGCAGCACAGGCATGGCCTATTGGAATCTGCGTTGCACTGCTTCCTGGTCCCCACTGTAAGCCCTGGTACATGCCACAAACAACCCATCCCAGCAACTCCCCTTCAGCTGGACTTGCCCTGCTGTACAATACCTGAGTGACTGAACCTGCTCATTGGAGAAGAAGGTGAAAATTATCATGCCCACAGATGAGCAAACAACAAAGAATGCACAGCCCACCTGCTCAGACATAAACAAATAAAACAAAAGATCAGGATGAAACAAACAAATCTACAATCAATAAACAAGGAAAATACCCACCGAATGCCCTGAAGACAGCAGACAATATCAAAACATTTACAAGAACAGGACAGGATGGTTCCAGTAGGCATCCAAAATAAAACACCAGATGACCTTCCAGTAGAAGAAAAGGCACTAGACCTAACTGATAGGGAATTCAAATCTCTAATGTTCAGAATTATCCAAGAATAGAAGCAAAAAGCAGACAAAAAATGAGGAAAAAATAGACAAACTCATGGAAAACGCAGAAAAATTCATGGAAAATGCACACCAAAAAAATGGAAGAATTCAAGAAAATAATACAGGAACAAAATGCTAAAATAAATTCACAACTAGAAATTATACAAAACCAACAATTAGAAATCCAAAAGACAAACAACGAGGTTTCAGAAATGGACAGAGTTGTAGAAGGGCTGAGGAGCAGGTTTGAAACTATGAAAGACAGGATCAGCGAAACTGAAGACAAATACTTGGACACAACTCTGTTTGAGGAAAAATCGGAGAAAAGAGCAAAGAAAAATGAAGAAACCTTGAGAATTATGTGGGATACAATCAAAAGCAAAAATCTGCAAGTGATTGGAGTTCCAGAACAGGGGGAGAAAACAGAAAACACAAAGAGGATCATTAAAGAATTGCTGATGGAAGACTTCCCCAATATCATGAAAGATGAAAAGCTGACCATCCAAGAAGCTCAACAAACCCAGTATAGGATAGACACCAAAAGAAAATCACCAATGCATATCATAATCACACTTGCTAAAACCAAAGACAAAGAATCCTGAGGGCAGCTTGAGAAAAACAAAAAGTCACATACAGAGGAGAAACAATAAGACAAAGCTTGAATTATTTGGCAGAAACCATGCAGACAAGAAGGCAATGGGATGACGTATATAAAACCTTGAAAGAAAAAAATTGCTGGCCAAGAATAATATATCTTACCAAGGTCTCAACCAGACAGAGTGCAGTATAGCTAGATGGTGCCCAGCTACCACCACTGACTGCTCTGACTGGGATCACAACAGAGGGTTCTGGACAGGGCTGGAGAAGGATGTAGAACAAAATTCTAACACACACACACACACAAAGACCAGATTTACTGGCCTAAAAGAGACTGGAGAAACCCTGAGAGTATCGCCTCCAGACACCCTTTTAGCTCAGTGGTGAAGTCACTTCTGAGGTTCACAGTTCAGCCAGGGATTGGACAGCTGCATAAAACAAAATGGGTCTAATGAGGCACAGCAGTCCAGGGATAAGGACTAGAAGGCAGGAGGGGATAGGAAAGCTGGTGATAGGGAACCCAAGGTTGAGTAAGGACAGTGTTAACGTGTAGTAGGGTTGTTAACCATTGTCGTAGGGCAACATGTGTATTAACTGCTTAATGAAAAACTATTTTGTTCTGTAAACCTTTATCTAAAGTGAGAATAGCAGCACAACTGGAAGAGCATAGCTGATGTCACTGAACTGCGCATGTAGAAATTTTTGAAATGATGTATCTTTGGCTATGTATATTTTCACCAAAAAAAAAAAGTCATAAAACAATATACGTACTACTGTTTAATGAGAAACTATTTGTTCTGTAAACCTTCACCTGAAGTACAATAAAAAAAAAATTTAAAAAAAGAATAATATATCCCGCAAAACTCTCATTCAAGTACGATGTTGAAATTAGGTTATTTCCAGATAAACAGAAATTAAGGGACTATGTAAAAACCAAACCAAACTTACAAGAATTATTAAAGGGAGTCCTTCAATCTGGGAACAAACAACATCAGACCACAGGCTGAGTATAGGACACAGGATTGTATTAGCCAGATACCAACCTAGGAAATGAACTCTTAAGGACTATGCAAAACCAAAAGAATTACAACAGGGAACCAGAGAGGTTAATCTGTAAATGACAACAGCATCAGAACAATAAAAGAGGGAATAAATGGTGTAGGTATAGAACCTTCTATGGAGAGGAAGTCAAGGCCATACAAATTATAATAGACTGGTTCAAACCTAGGAAGATAAGGGTAAATTTTGAGGTAACCACAAAGAAAGTTAACAAACCAACTCATCAAAATGAAGTAGAAAAACATAAAGTCTCAGTAAAAACAAAATCTACAAAAACAAAAGCAATGAAAAAAATCCACAAACAAAAAGGAACTCAGCACAGGAAAGTAAGAGGAACAAAGAAATCGTCAGCACCACAAAAAAAAGCACTACAAAATGACAGCAATAAACTCACACATATCAATAATTACAGTGAACATAAATGGCCTAAACGCACCCATAAAGAGAGAGTGAGAGAATGGATAAAAAACAGGATCATCAATACGCTGTCTACAAGAGACTCACCTTAGAAACAAAGATATAAATTTATTAAAAATCAAAGGATGGAAAAAAATTTATTAATCGAATAGCCACCAAAAAAGAGCAGGAGTGGCAATACTAATCTCAGATAAAATAGACTTTAAAACAAAATCTAACATGAAAGACACTACATCATGATTAAAGGGATGATCCGTCATGAAGACATAACCATAATAAATATCTACACACCCAATGACAAGGCTCCCAAATACATAAAACAAACTTTAACAGTGCTGAAAAGAGAAATTGACAGTTCCACTATAATAGTAGGAGACTTCGACGTACCACTCTCAGTAAAAGACAGTACATGTAGAAAGACACTCAACAAACATACACAAAATCTAAAGGCCACCATCAGCCAACTGAAACTCACAGACATATATAGAACACTTCACCCAAAAGCAGCAAAGTACACATTCTTTTCCAATGCACATAGAACATTCTCCGGGATAGACAACATCTTAGGCCACAAAGCAAGCCTCAACAAAATCCAAAACACTGGGATAATACAAAGTATCCTCTCTGATCACAATGTCATCAAAGTATAAATTAACAACAGGAAGAGCAAGAAAAAAAATTGATTACATGGAAAGTAAATAACACCCTGCTTACAATCCTCTGACTAACAGAAGAAATCAAAGATGGAATCAAAAAATTCCTAAAATCAAATGAGAATGAAAACACATCATACCAAAACGTTTGGGACACCTCAAAGGCACTACTCAGAGGTCAATTTATAGCAACAGAGGCACATATCAAAAAAGAAGAAAGGGATAAAATCAAAACATTAGCTACACAACTCAAACAAATAGAAATAGACCAGCAAAAGAAACCTACAGGCACCAGAAAAAAGGAAGGAAATAATAAAGATCAGAGCAGAAATAAATGAAAAACAGAATAGAAAAACAATAGAATCAACAAAACCAAAAGTTGGTTCTTTGAAAGGATCAACAAAATCAACAAACCACTAGCCAAACTGACAAAAGAAAAACAGGAGAGAATGCAAATAACCCAAATAAGAAATGAAATGGGGAACATTGCAACAGTCCCAACAGAAATAAAAAGGAGCATAGTAGTGTATTATGAAAAACTATACTTCAACAAATCTGAAAATCTAGAGGAAATGGACAAATTTCTAGAAACATACTACCTACTCAAAGTATCACAAATTGATGTTGAATATCTGAACAGACCCATAAGAAGAGAAGAGGTTGAAAAAGAATTTAAAAAACTCCCAGCAAAAAAATTCACATGGTTTCACAGGAGAATTCTATCAAATATTCAGAGAAGAGCTTACATGAGTACTACTCAAACTACTTCAGAACATAGAAAAGGACAGTATACTTCCAAATCCATTCTATGAAGCCAGCATAACCCTGATACCAAAATCAGGCAAAGCCACCACAAAAAAAAGAAAATTATGGACCAATATCTCTCATGAATATAGAGGCAAAAATTCTCAACAAAATTCTAACTAATAGAATTCAGCATCATATAAAAAAGAATACACCACAACCAAGTAGGATTCATACCAGGTATGCAAGGATGGTTGAACATTAGAAAATCAATCAACGTAATCCACCACATAAATAAAAGAAAAGAATCACATGATCATCTCAACCAATGCAGAAAAGGCATTCAACAAAGTCCAACACCCATTCCTGATAAAAACTCTCAATAAAATAAGTATAGAAGGGAAATTCCTCAACATAATAAAGGGCATCCGTACAAAACCAACAGCCAACATCATTCTTAATGGAGAGAGGCTGAAAACATACCCCTTGAGACCAAAACAAGACAAGGATGCCGTTTATCACCACTCCTTTTTAACGTTGTGCTGGAAGTCCTAGTTAGAGCAATAGGGCAAGAAAAAAAAAAATAAAGGGCATCCAGATTGGTAATGAAGACGTTAAACTGTCCCGATTTGCAGATGATATGATACCATATATAGAAAACCCAAAAGACTCCACGAGAAAGCTATTGGAACAAATAGATTCAGCAGGATGCAAGATAAACATATAAAAGTCCTTTGGATTCCTATACACCAGTAAAGAGAACGATGAAAAGGACATCAGAAAAACAATACCATTTATAATAGCCTCTAAAAAAATAAAATACTTAGGAATAAATCTAACCAGAGATGTGAAAGACCTATACAAAGAAAATTACAAAACACTACTGCAAGAAATGAAAAGAGATCTACATAAATGGAAAAACATACCATGTACATGAATAGGTAGACTTAACATTGTGAAAATGACGATTCTACACAAAGCAATTTACAAATACAATGCAATCCAAATCCAAATACCAACAACATTCATTAAAGAGATGGAAAAAACAATCATTAACTATATGAAAAGGGAAGAGGCCCTGGATAAGTAAAGCACTATTGAAGAAGAAGAATAAAGTAGGAGTATTCGCACTACCCGACCTCAGAATCTACTATAGAGCTACGGTAGTCAAAACAGCTTGGTGCTGGTACAATGACAGATACATTGACCAATGGAGCAGTATTGAGAACCCAGATGTAAATCTATCCGCCTACGGTCACCTCATTTCTGACAAGGGCCCAAAATCCATCAAATGGGGGAAAAACAGTCTTTTTAAACAAATACTGCTTATAAAACTGGATGTCCATCTGTAAAAAAATGAAATAGGACTCATAGTTCACAAGATATACAAAAACTAATTCAAAATGGATCAAAGACCTAAATAGAAAATCAAAAACTCTAGAGATCATAGAAGAAGAAATAGGATCAAAGCTAGAGCCCCTAATACACTGCATTAACAGGATACAAATCATAACTAACAATATACAAACTCCAGAAGATAAGCTAGAGAACTGAGGTCTTCTAAAAATTAAACACTTATGCTCATCAAAAGACTTCACTGAAAGAGTGAAAAGACAACCTACAGACTGGAAAAAAATTTTTGGCTATTACAAATCCAACAAAGTTCTAATCTCTCAAATCTACAGGAAAATCTAACACCTTTACAACAAAAAGACACATAATCCAATTAAAAAATGGGCAAAGGAAATGAACAGAGACTTCATCAAAGAAGACACATGAGGAAATGCTTGCAATAACTAGCCATTACAGAAATGCAAATCAAAACCACAATGAGATACCATCTCACCTCAGCATTACTGGCACGAATAAAAAAAAAAAAAACAGAAAATAACAAATGTTGGAGAGGCTGTGGGGAGATTGGAACTCTTATGAACTGCTGGTGGAAATGCAAAATGGCACAGCCATTCTGGAAAACAATATGGCTTTTCCTTAAAAAGATAGAAATACCATATGATCCAGCAATCCCGTTCCTAGGAATATATCCTAGAGAAATAAGAGCCGTCACACGAATAGACATATGTACACTCATGTTCATTGCACCTTTGTTCACAATAGCAAAAAGATGGAAACAACCTAGATGCCCATCAAGAGACGAGTGGATAAACAAACTGTGGTACATACACACAATTGAGTACTATACAACGATAAAGAACAATGATGAATCTGCGAAGCATCTCACAATATGGATGAATCTGGGGGGCATTACGCTGAGTGAAATAAATCAATGACAAAAGGACAGATATTTTATGAGACCACTACTATAAAAACTCCTGAAAAGGTTTACACACAAAAAGAAACAATCTTTGATAGTTAGAAGGTGGGGGGAGGGGTAGGAGTGAAAAAACACTAAATAGACGACAGGTAAGTGGTAATTTTGGTGAAGGATAAGACAGTAGACAATAATGGGGAAGCCAGCACAACTTGTTCAGGGTAAGGTCATGGAAGCTCCATGGATAAATTAAAACTCCCTGAGGGACCGAATTGCTGGGCTGAGGGCTATGGTGACCATGGTCTCAGGGAACATCTAGCTCAATTGGCATAACATAGTGTATAAAGACAATGTTCTATATTCTACTTTGGTGAGTCGCGTCTGGGGTCTTAAAAGCCTGTGAGTGGCCATCTATGATGCTCCACTGGTCTCACTCCTTCAGGAGCAAGGGCAAATGAAGAAAACTAAAGACACAAGGGAAAGATTAGTCCAAAGGACTAACAGACCACAACTAGCACAGCCTCCACCAGACTGAGACTAGTACAACTAGATGGTGCCTGGCTACCACCACTGACTGCTTTAACAGGGATCACAATACAGGGTCCCCAACAGAGCAGGAAAAAATGTAGAACAAAATTCTAACTCAAAAATAAAAGACCAGACTTACTGGCTTGACAGTTATGGGAGAAACCCCAAGAGTACGGCCCCCGGACACCCTTTTAACTCAGTAATGAATCACTGCTGAGATTCACCTTTTAGTCAAAGATTAGAGAGGCCCATAGGACAAAATGAGACTAAATGGGCACACCAGCCCAGGGCCAAAGACTAGAAGGCAGGAGAAGACCGGAAAGCTGGTAATAGGGAACCCAAGGTTGAGAAGTGAGAGTATTGACATGTCATCGTGTTGTTAACCAATGTCACAAAACAATATGTGTACTAACTGTTTGATGAGTAGCTAGTTTGTTCTGTAAACCTTCATCTAAAGTAGAATAAAAAAAATAATAAAGTGGAAAAAAGAGAACAATGCTCAAGGCAGATATTCTTTACCAGTTAAGCTAAACTGTTGTTTGGTTTTAAGAAGATGTCAGGGGATATTTTTGGTTTAAGGTTTCAAGATTATCTCAGAGTAATAGTTCTGGAGGTTCATCCAACCTCCCTGGCTCCAGAAATTCTGGATTCCATGAGAATTTGAAATTCTATTCTACAATTTCTTCTTTTTTATCAGGATTCTTCTATAGAGTCTTTGATCAAAACATTTAGTAATGGTAGCCGGGAACCATCCATTCCTGGTCTCATGGCAAAGGAGGCAGTTGCTCATGGGGCAATTACCCACATTCCACTTCCTTCTTCTATTCCTGACTCACCTTCTTCTGTTGCTCCAGATAAATGGAGACCAATTGTTGTACCTGGGATGCCCATTTGCAGGTTTTTAAGACCCCAGGCACTTCACAACAAACTAGGAGACAGAGCAGAAGCATTAAACACAATATTAGGCCAATTAACTGGGATTCCCATAAAACCATGTTCCTAAACTTCTAAACCAATAAACCAAATCCCATGAGGTTTGATTGCACATAAGCTTATAACAAATGTAATCAGAGAGATCTTTACATATCAATATATAGAATCCTTCATTCTTCTTAAAGATGGTAAAGAGTAGAAGGATATTCCATTACAGAAAATACTATATTTATTTAATCAGTTCCCTAGTAATGGGCATTTAGATTGTTCCCATATTTTGCTATTCCCAGTGGTATGGGTTGATTTGTGTCCCCCTAAAAGATACATTCAAGTCCTAACCCCCATAACTGAATGTTACCGTATTTGGAAATAGAGTCTCTGCAGACATAACTAGTTAACATGAAGCCATACCAGACTAGGATGGCCCTAATCCAATATGATTGGTGTCCTTATAAAAAGATGAGAAGGAACACAGACACAGACAGATACAGAGGGGAAACGGCTATGTGAAGACGGAGGCAGATATTACAGTTGTGTTGCCACAAGCCGAGGAATCTTTGGAACTACCAGAAGCTACCAGAAAATATCTTTGTGCAAGGAACTTCCTCTGGAGCCTTCAGAGAGAACTTGGTCCTGCTGACACCTTGGTTTTGTACTTCTAGATTCTGAAACTGTGAGAGAATAAATTTCTGTTGTTTTAAGTCACCCAGTTTGTGATAATTTGTTACTGAAGCCCTAGGAAATGAAAACAATCAACAATAGTGCCATTGATTATCTAGTATACATATCAGTTTACACACACGCTTATATATACACGTATATATATACAAGAATATAGGTAGGATAAGTTTCTACCGAAATTAATTTGCTGTACCCAAGGGTATATGATTTTTTATTTTGATAGATATTACCAAGGTGACCATAGAAAATATAAAAGTTTATACTTCCATTGGCAATATATGACAATAGCTGGTTCAACACAACCTTACTAACCTGAAGTCTTTTTCTCCCAAAATGAAAGGTGAAAATCATGGTTTTTATTTTGATAAATTTTGAGATACCAGAGATATAATTCAAGTATGCAGTTTTGAGGAATAGTGATGGGGCAGTAAAATACAGAATAAATTGTATTTCCTTGTTTTCTGCTTTAAGTAAATATTTTCACAAATGCTTCTTCACTCTGAATTGACTCCTCATATAGGATTTTGAATTCAGGAGAAATAGTTTAATATCTACTTTGTGGCAAGTTATCTCCCAAATATGTATTCTCCTCTTTTTCCTTATTAAAGGAACCCTGATATTGTAGGTAGCTGCCATTAGTAAAAACAAAACTGCATTTCCCAAATACCTTTGTATAAGGGTCTTCATGTCATATAGAATTTGCCAATGAGATAGAATATCAATAAACCTTATGGAGAATACCGGAAAAGATGTTATAGATCTTACTCCAGTTTCCTTGTTGCTTCCTTCTCATTCTTGCCTGGATGGTTGAGTAGATTGAGTGCATCAGTCATTGTACAAAATGAAGACAATGTTCATACACAAAAGATGGAATCTAGAAGGAGTATCAGTCCTTTTATAACTGTTGGTTTCTGTGCAAGCATTGTTCTGCCAGAGACTTTTTTTTTTTATTTTACTTCAGGTGAAGTTTTACAGAAAAAATAGTTTAGGTTAAACAGTCAGTACACATATGGTTTTATGATATTGGTTAACAACTGTCTTAGTCATCTAGTGCTGCCATAACAGAAATACCACAAGTGGATGGTTTTAACAAAGAGAAGTTTATTTCCTTACAGTAAAGTAGGCTGAAAGTCCAAATTCAGGGGGTCAGCTGCAGGGGAAGGCTTTCTCTCTCTCGGCCTTCTCATCAGTGTTCCCCAGACCAGGAGTGTCTCTGCGCAGGACCCCGGTCCAAAGGACGCGCTCTGCTCCCAGCACTGCTTTCTTGATGGTATGAGGTCCCCCCATTCTCTGCTTGCTTCCCTTTCCTTTTATCTCTTGATAGATAAAAGGTGGTGCAGACCACACCCCAGGGAAACTCCCTTTACATTGGATGTGACCTTGGTAAAGGTGGTGTCACAATCCCACCCTAATCCTCTTTAACATAAAATTACAATCACAAAACGGAGGCCAACCACACAATTCTGGGAATCATGGCCCAGCCAAATTGATACACACATTTTT
>NW_004444281.1:767473-779024 GCF_000243295.1 Trichechus manatus latirostris | reverse complement strand
TGTGAGTTTATTGCTGTCATTTTGTAGTGCTTTTTTTTGTGGTGCTGACATTTTCTTTGTTCTTCTTACTCTCCTGTGCTGAATTCCTTTTGTTTGTGGATTTTTTTTCATTTCTTTTGTTTTTGTAGGTTTTGTTTTTGCTGAGACTTTATGTTTTTCCTCTTTATTTTGATGAGTATGTTTGTTAACTTCCTTTGTAGTTACCATGAAATTTACCCTCATCTTTCTATGTTCGAAGTAGTCTACTATAACTTGATATCGCCTGGCCTTCCTCTCCATTAGAAGGTTCTATACCTACACCATTTATTCTCTATTTTATTGTTCTGATATTATTGTCATTTACAGATTAACTGCTCTGATTCCCTGTTGTATTTTTTTTGGTTTTGGATAGTCCTTGAGAGTTCATTTCCTATATTGGTATCTGGCTGGTACGATCCTTCAGTCTAGATTCAGCCTGTGAGCTGAATTTGTTTGTTCTCAGATCAGATAACTCTGTTTAATAATTCTTGTAAGTTTGTTTTGGTTTTTACATATTCCCTTAATTTCTGTTTATCTGGAAATGTCTTAATTTCACCATCATATTTGAACTAGGGTTTTGCAGGATATATTGTTCTTGGCTGGCAATTTATTTCTTTCAAGGTTTTATATATGTCTTCCCATTGCCTTCTTGCCTGCATGGTTTCTGCCAA
This sequence comes from Trichechus manatus latirostris, assembly GCF_000243295.1. Taxonomy (NCBI): domain Eukaryota; kingdom Metazoa; phylum Chordata; class Mammalia; order Sirenia; family Trichechidae; genus Trichechus; species Trichechus manatus. The sequence goes on along the minus strand of NW_004444281.1, from coordinate 778,335 downwards.
ATAATCTGAGCTTAGTCTTATTGTTTCTCCTCTGTATGTGACTTCCTGTTTTTCACGAGCTGCTCTCAGGATTCTTTGTCTTTGGTTTTGGTGAGTGTGATTATTCTATACCTTGGTGATTTTATTTTCGGGTCTATCCTATACGGGGTTCATTGAGCTTCTTGGATGGCCAGCTTTTCATCTTTCATGATATTGGGGAAGTCTTCTGTCAGCAATTTTTCAATGATCCTCTCTGTGTTTTCTGTTTTCTCCCCCTGTTCTGGAACGCCAATCACTCAAAAATTTTTGCTTTTGATTGTATCCCACACAATTTTCAGGGTCTCTTCATTTTTCTTTGTTCTTTTTTCTGAGTTTTCCTGAAACAGAGTTGTATCCAAGTGTTTGTCTTCAATTCCAACTGATCCTGTCTTCCACTGTTTCAAATCCGCTCCTCAGCTCTTCTATGACACTATCCATTTCTGAAATCTTGTTTATCTTTTGGATTTCTAATTATTGTTTTTGTATAATTTCTAGTTGTGAATTTGTTTTGGCATTTTATTCCTGCATTATTTTCCTGAATCCTTCCATTTTTCTGTCTGTATTTTCCATGAATTTGTCTATTTTTTCCTCATTTTTGTCTGCTTTTTGTTTCAACTCTTGGATAATTCTGAGTATTAGAGATTTGAATTCCCTAACATGTACCTCTAGTGCCTTTTCTTCCACTGGAAAGTCATCTGGTGCTTTATTTTGGACACCTATTGGAACCATCCTGTCCTGTTTTTGTAAATGTTTTGATATTGTCTGCTGTCTTCGGGGCATTCAGTAGTTATTTTCCTCATTTATTGATTGTAGATTTGTTTGTTTCACCCTGTTTTTTTAATTTGGCTATGTCTGAGCAGGCGGGCTGTGTGTTCTTTCTTGTTTGCTCGCTGTGGGCATGATACTTTTCTCCTCTTTCTCCAGTTGGCAGGGTCAGTCACTCAGATATGGTACGGCAGGTCTAGTTGAAGAGGAGTTGCTGGGATGGGTTGTTTGTGGCAGTTACTACAGCCACCAGGGTGGGTCAGTAATCAGTGCAGGGCAGGTTCCTTTAGGCCATGCCTTTGCTGCTTGGTGGTGTGATGTTAAGTGCACGGTGCAGGTAGGCAGGAAGGAGGGAGGAGATTGTGATGTATGGAGCTAAGATGAGTATGGGAGAGAGGAGAGAGGAACAGGAGCCAAAAACATACAAACAAACAAAAAAGAGTGCTAGGGGAGCTTGCCGTTGGAGTGGAGAGATGAGAGACTATGAAATGGAGAAAAACAAAAAGGAGAAGAAGAAGAAAAAAAGAAAAGAAAAGAATGAATAAATAAAAATTAGAAAGAAAAAAGAACAGCAAAGCTCCCAGGGATCCCACCAGTGTGGCTACGAGGTCTGAGGAAGTTGTTCCCAGGTGTTGAAGTACAGGTTGGCTAGAAGGCATAGAAGTATTCAGCACCAGGTATTCATGGGACAGGAAGAGAAGGATGGTATAGAGAGACAAGAAACTGAGTAATGAAGAAAGACAAAAAGGGAAAAAGAGGGAAAAGAAAAAAAAACAAATTTTAAGAAAAAGAACAAGAACCCCCCCCCCCCAAAAAAAAATCGTGCAAAAAGAAATGCCCCCAGGGATCCCTTTCTGTGTCTGGGCAAGCTGAAGGGGTAGGTCCCAAGCCGCGTAGCACTGCCTGGCCAGAACAGGCCCCCAACTCGAGAAAAGAAAAAGAAAACAAGCAAACAATTCAAAACAAACAAAGAAAAGCCCCGGGATCCCACCAGTGTGGCAGCACAGACTGGGAAGCAGTTCCACACATGAACGGAGCTCCACAGCTCCTTAGAAAGAAGCAAAGATGGCACACAGAGCTAAGTATTTGAGCGAAAAGAGAGGGAAATGGTGAGAGGTATGGAAGAAATCAAAAAAAGCGAACAAAAGCAACAGCAGCAGCCAACAAAATGGCACTTAGAGAGTTTGCCAGTGCAGGCGAGTGGAATCCAAGCAGCAGGTGCTTCCCAGCCAAAAGACTGTGGCTGTGGGAAGCAGAGGAGGCCGAGTGGGGGTGAAGAAGGTTGGGGGTGGGAAAGCATATATCACCAGTTACTGGTTGTTCTGTCTCCTGCTGGAAGCTCCGTGAAGGTACTTTCTCATACCCCTATTTGCTGGTCTCTGATAGGAGTCCAGGAAGGCGGATCCACGCTGCATTAGCTGATAGGGGACCTCTGCATGAATCTCTCCTTGCTCTCCATTCTCTGTCAGTTTCTCACTCCATTTGGTGCTTGGCTGAGTTCTTTATATTTTCATTTCATGTTTTAGGGTTTCAGGATTGCTGTTTTCTCTGCTTGGCTTAGTTTTTCAGATCTTTGCTGTGGAGGGATGGCGTGGTGCTTCTGCCGAGAGCGCCATGTTGCCGGGAGTCTCCAGAGACTTTTTTTTTAATGAATAACTAAGCCTTTATCTAGTTAAGCAACTGTTAAATGTATAACTACACAATCTTTAATGGCTACAGCATTGGTTTCTGAAGAGATCTATGTCCATAGACATTTCATGCAAGTATCAAGCATATGGGCAGCATTTAGTTAGGTGGCTGCTCCTGATAATTAATATGCAGTGACTGACAATGGCATATCCAAGTGTTAGTAGTATTTCAATATTTAATACTATAGAATGTCTTCCTGTTAAAGAAGTGATATAGAAGGAAAAAAATACAATCTGTCCAATAAAAGGAAGGAAAACAAAACATCAGCAGAATACTTTGAATGGCTTTGATCTCAGGAGTAGTTTTGTGGCTTTATCTAGAGTTTTTAAGATACAGAACATGCTTCTGGTGTTCATGCAGGAGAAGCACCAGGTAGCTGCTGGCCCAGCTCATGAAGCATATGCAGAATACATCTTGCAATATCATGAGAACAAGAAAAATCCACTTCATTCTCTTTAGGTGGTGGAATTGAGCAATAGTTAGCATAATGTCTAAATCTGGATCTGGCTATGTCACTGGTCGTTTTGATGAAGTAGAGCAAGTTAGTGTTCATTAGCGAATTGAAAGTCCAAAAGCAGAGAAACAAGTAAAAGTCGTGCCAGGAGTTTTTTGCTATGAACTTCATCCTTGACATATCTCTGGCCCTGATGATGGTGGCCTGGACCACACTCAGGAGGCTGGTGATGCAGATGGAAAGACCCCAGGACACTCTCCAAAGATAAATAAAAATTTTACAACCAACATCACCCAGGAAGTTTATTAAGCCAAATGCAGCTATTGTCTCTGGTATTCCTTTGGTAAAAAGTATTGTGGAATTCGTCAAAGCCAGATGACTGGGAATAAGCTCTATCTATTTCCTCTCAGGACTCATGATGAACATGTACACATGTTCCACAAATATAAAAGAGCTTCCCACAATGCCAGGTCCAGTTAGAAAAAGCAAGATTGCTCCTTGAAAAATGTTACTCCAAAGCATCTTCTTAGTTTATGGGCATAAGAACTACAGAATTGGAAAATAAACTTTAAGAAATGCAGATAAACAAAAGTATCACATGCTCCTCAAAATGTCTTTTTATATCTGTGGATCCTTTCAGGGATAACAACATTAACAAAGAAGCTGGATACCTGAATCAGTGAATATATACTGTTATGTCCTGTGTTCTCCTTTCTTTCCACTCTTTGTATTCATTTCTTTGGCTTTAGTGCCATATATCTGGAGTGTACTTCAAAATATACATCTCCAGCCTAGTTCTCTTATCTGAGTTTCACATCAATATATGAAACGCTCTTGCAGCATCTGCTTCTGTGTCCCATAGGATGGTCTAACTAAATATGTCCAAAACTGACATCTTTACCAATTGCCCAAATTCCTTCTTCTTCTGAATAACATGTATCAACTAATGAAAGCCGTGCCCTGCAAATTCCTGAGGCAGAATTCCAGGAGGTGTTCTTGACTCCTCCATCTCCTTCACCCCACATTCTTGTTGATTTTATTCAAGTTAACATCTATAAACTTGATCAACTGATTTTCCTCAAGCAGCTGCTATCTACTTACAGACTCTGGTGGCTTTCCGCTTTTGTCAACATTAAGTTCAAACTTTAAGTCCTTCATAGTTTGTCCCTTGCTTATTCCTAAAATCTTTTTTTTTTTTCCTACGTGAGCACATCTTTTAATGTTTTAAAGTCCACCAAATACATGAAATCTAGGTGCTTCTTAGTCATGAGGCATTACTTTAACTTTTCTGCCTGGAATGACTTCCTCCAATATGCTCTCTCCTTCTCTTTCCTATGTTAAAGTTAACCTGTATGTATTCTTTAACAACCAGCTAAGAATTTTCATTATTTACATATCCCCCCATTCAAAAACCTTGTATAAGACTCCTTGATATCTGCCTTTACCAATAACCATTAACAGGCAGGGATGCATTTCTTTATTTAAATATGTGCCTCTTCTATACCTTAAGGACAGAGACTATCCTGTAATCATCCTAGTATGGATATTCAGAGTCTGACACATAAGAAGCACTCCTTAAGTATTCATTGAATACATAAAAATTAGGATGCATAAAAGAACTTAAAGGTTCATAATAGTAATGGAGTGAGTGCAGAGGCTATTTGGACAAGTTTAACAGAGGTTGGTATTTCTCTGTGTGTACCACACTGGAAAGTTTGGAAATTGCAGGTTAATTCTGGATGATTATCATAGGTGGGCATTACATTAGTTTAGGTTAGTTTCTTTGTTTTTGGTTTGGTTGGTTGGTTGTTTTTTTTTTTTTTTTTTTTTTTTGCTTGTTTTCTTCCAGATGAATAGCTGGGTTTGAACACCAAAACAGTCACTAATGATGTCAGCATGAAAATTAATATGCATATACTTGGAAAGAAAATAAACAATGATGAGTTCCCTGTCCTGACCTTCTTCTGAAATGCTAATGGACCTTTCCATTTTACAAACATTGCACTCTTAACAAAAAGTGGCAAAGCCTAGTTTGAGGAATGCTTTTCTGTTTATCAAGGGAGGGTCCCAATAGGTTAGACTACTAACCATTCTTGACTTCACTTAAAATGAATTACCATTTATGGCAGTTGTGTAACAAGTGTGCATATTCGTTGACGCTCCTTTTATGGAGAAGGGGGTTCTATGTCCCCTTTCCTTGAATCTAGGGTGACATAATGACCCACCTATAATCAATAAAATGTAGCAGAAGTGATGCTCTGTAACTCCTGAGGCTGAGTTTCAAAAGGTCATGCAGCTTCTGTGTTTTCTTTTGAGACACTTGCTCAGGGAGAAGCCAACAATTATGTAAGAATTCCAACTACCTTAAGACCACAATTCTGGGGTTGCCATGTGTATTCACTTTGACATCCCAGTTGCCGTCCCAGCTGACATCTAGCCTCCACTGCAAGCCATATGAATAACCTATATTGGATGTCCACCCAAGTTGAGCTTTCAGATGACTGTAGTTCCTGTCAGTATCTGACTTCAACTGCATGATAGACCACCTGGAAGAATGACCCAGCTGAACCCTTTTAAATTCCTGATTCACAAAATCATAAGCAAATTAAAATCATGTTTTAAGCCACTAAATTTTAGAAGTTTTTGCATTGCTATAGCAATTAGAATAATATATTTTAATAATAACCTAGTGTTAATAATATACTTCCACAGGCTTTTTACTTCTAAATTTAGAGAATCAACAAAACAGTAAATAAGGTCACTATTTTCTGTTGAAAATTATTGGCAGTCATAAAGTTATATGCATTGCCCATTTAAGAGCTGAAAAGATCCCATATGTGCCACTAGCATAAAAAAGTGGTAAATTATGAAATTTAAAATTCTGAAATGTGTACGTCTTTATTTAATTCATAAGTAAAACCACTTTCAAATGTCCCAAACACAGGAATGTGTTTGAGAATCTATGTGTTGGATCAGAATGAAGACATACAAACCAAAGTTTCTGATAGAATGTAACATTCACTTGAGTTCAACTTCTGAATTAAAGCATGCATTTACTCTGCAGATATTAATTTATTAAATCCTATCTGAAAAGCATTCTATTATGTAATTCACAGTTTACATAAATCAACCAGATACAGGGGATATCCATTAAGACATTAGAATCCTTTGGGGAAAATATTATATATACATATATCATAAAAATTATGTAATAATGATATAAATTATTATATAGTAATACTAATTATATAAAATAACATTCAAAAACACTATTTATTCCTTGAATTGCACTAGATATGACAGATAAAGAGAAAAATAAAACATGGTCCATTCTTTCAAGGAGTTTACAGTCTTGTAGGAAAGGACCTAAAAAAAAAGTCTGAAAGTATTCAGGTTCAGTGGTTGTTACTGGAGCATATTATGCACAGACAAAAAAAGTCATGTGCACTTTAGAGTGGCTTTATGGTATTTTCAGATGGGAAATCAGGATATATTTCATAGAGAATGTAACATTTGCTCTGAGCCTTGAAGGATATATACAATTTTGTAAAGTTTGTTTGTTGGGAATGGGGGAAAGATGTAGAGGGCATAAGAAGGAAGACTTACAGGATTTCATTAACAAAGATATGGAAGTAGAAAATAAAGAGACATGAAAGGAGATCAGCTTATAGGTGGTTCGGCTTCATTGAAGGGTAAATGAAAAGTAGATGGGATATGCAATAAGACAAGATTAAAAAAAAAGAGCTACATAGATTGGAAAGGAAGAAAATAGTTGTCTTTATTGATGGAGGAGGGAACACTGGTGGTGCAATGATTAACTGCTCACCTGGTAATCAAAAGGCGGGCGGTTCAAACTCATCAGCCACTCGGTGGGAGAAAATACTTGGTGAACTGCTCCTGTAAAGATTACAGCCTACAATACTCTATGGGGCAGTTCTACTCTCTCCTATAGGGTCACTATGACACAGAATCGATTTGACAGCATACAACAACAGTAACATTGATGGATGACATGATTCTCTATGCAAAATAATCAAGTGACTGTAGAAAAAAGTTGTTAGATCTAATATGGGAGTTGAGAAATCACAGATACATGGTCAATGTATGTAAATTAGATATATTTCTATACACTACCAGTGAACAAAAGGAAATTGAAATTTGAAAAAACAACACCATTTATAATAGCTTGCAAAACAAAATAATAAGGATAAAACTAACAAAATAAATGCAACATTTGTATGATGAAAACCGCAAAACATAAATGAGGTAAGTTAAATAAAACCTAATAAATTGAGAGATTTGTTCATGAATTGAAAGATTCAGTTATTAACATGTCAATTCTTCCCAAATTGATCTATATATGTTACTCATCCTTACCAAAATTTCAGCATGCTTTGATATAGAAATTGACTCAGAAATTTAAACGGAAAAGGAAAAGGTGTAGAATAGCTGAAACAATTTTTTGAAGGAAAAAGAAAGTTGGAGGACTCATAATTCCTGATTTTAAGACTTATAAAGTTACAGTAATCAAGACAGTGTGTATTGGCAAAAGGAGTGACATATAAATCAATACAGCAGGACAGCTCAGATATAAGCCAATATATACGTTCAGTTGATTGGTTTTTACAAAGATACAAGGTAAATTATTGGAGAAAGAATAGTGTTTTTGGCAAATAGTGTTTGAACAATTGGCTCTTCATAAGCAAAATTTTTAAAAGACCCTTGAGCCCTCCTTGCACCATATTCAAAAATTAACATGAATTTGATCATAGACAAGATATAAAACCTAAAACTAAAACCTCTAGAAATAATAGAGGAAAATCTTTGTCATATTGGATTGTGCAAGATTTCTTTGATAAGACACTAAAAGAAAAAAATTGATAAACTGGACTTTACCAAAATTAAAAATGCCTACCCTTTGAAAAGCATCTTTTTTTATTAACAGTATAATACTTTTTTTTTAATTGTACTTTATGTGAAAGTTTACATTTCAAGTTAGTCTTTCATACAAAAATTTATACATACATTGTTATGTGACCCTAACTGCTCTCCATATACTGTGACAGCACACTCCTCCTTTCCACCCCGAATTTCCCATGTCCATTCAACCAGCTCCTGACCCTCTCTGCCTTCTCATCTCACCTCCAGACAGAAGCTGCCCATTTAGTCTCATGTATCTACTTGAGCTAAGAAGCACACTATTCACGAGTATCATTTTATGTTCCATAGTCCAGTCTAATCTTTGTCTGAAGAATTGGCCACAGGAATTGTTTTGGTTCTGGGTTGACAGAGAGTTCGGGGCCGCGCTTTCTGAGGTTCCTCCAGTCTAGTCAGACCATTAAGTCTGGTCTTTTTACTAGAATTTGAGGTCTGCACCCCACTTTTCTCCTGCTCTATCAGGGACTCTCTGCTGTGTTCTCTGTCAGGGCAGTCATTGGTGGTAGCTGGACACCATCTAGTTCTTCTGGTATCAGGCTGATGCAGTCTCTGGTTTGTGTGGCCCTTTCTGTCTCTTGGGCTAATACTTCCCTTGTGTCTTTGGTGTTCTTCATTCTCCTTTACTCCAGGTGGGTTGAGACCAATTGATGCTTGTTAGATGGCGGCTCACTAGCTTTTAAACCCCAAACACCACTCACCAATGCACGATGCAGAACGTTTTCTTAATAAACTTTGTTATGCCAATTGACCTATATGTCCCCTGAAAACATGGTCCCCAGACCCTGCCCCTGCTACTCTGTCCCTCCAAGTGTTTCTTTGTCTTCAGGAAACTTCTTGGCTTTGGTTTAGCCCAGTTGTGCTGACTTCCCCTGTAATGTGGGCTGCCCTTCCCTTCACCTAAGATAATTCTTGTCTACTGCCTAGTTGGTGAATACCCTCACCCTCCCTCCCCATCCTTGTAACCATCAAAGAACATTTTCTTCTGTGTTTAAACCTTTTCTTGAGTTCTTATAATAGTGGACTTATACAATATTTGTCCCTCTGTGACTGACTAAATTCACTCAGCATAATGCCCTCCAGATTCCTCCATGTTATGTTTCATGGATTCATCATTGTTCTTTATTATTGAGTCATATTCCACTGTGTGAATATACCATAATTTGTTTATCCATTCGTCCGTTGATGGGCACCTAGGGTGTTTCCATCTTTTTGTTATCATGAACAGTGCTGTAATGAACATAGGTGTGCATATATCTATTCGTGTGACGGCTCTTATTTCTCTAGGATATATTCCAAGAAGTGGGATAGCTGGATCATATGGTACTTCTACTTCTAGTTTTTTAAGGAAATGTCAAATCGATTTCCAAAGTGGATGTACCGTTTTACATCCCCACCAACAATGTATTAGTGTTCCAGTCCCTCGGCAACCTCTCCACCCTTTATTATTTTGTGATTTTGGATTAATGCTAGCCTTGTTGGGGTGAGATGGTATGTCATTGTAGTTTTGATTTGCATTTCTCTAATGGCTAATGATCATGAGCACTTCCTCATGTGTCTGTTAGCCGCCTGAATGTCTTCCTTAGAGAAGTGCCTGTTCATATCATTTGCTATTTTTTTAAATTTTTTTAAAAAAACTTCTCATTACACAGTCAGTATGCATATTGTTTTATGACATTGGTTAACAACCCCACAACATGTCAACGCTCTCCCTTCTCGACCTTGGAGGAACTTTTTTCTTTTTTGGTGAAAATATACATAGCCAAAGATACATCATTTCAAAAATTTCTACATGTATAATTCAGTGACATTGATCACGGTCTTCCAGTTGTGCTGCTATTCTCACTATCGTTTCCAAATTCTTCCATCACCATTATCTTCAACTCACTGGCCCCTAGGCTACCAATCAAACCTTTTGAGTTGCTGTTGTCAATTTTATCTCTCATAGATAATTCTTTTTTTTTTTTTTTTTTTTTGGTACTTTAGATGAAGGTTTACAGAATAGAACAGTTTCTCATTAAACAGTTAGTACACATATTGCCCTATGACAATGGTTAACAACCCCACGATATGTCAGCACTGTCCTTTCTCCACCTTGGGTTCCCTATCACCAGATTTCCTGTCCCCTCCTGCCTTCTAGTCCTTGTCCCTGGACTGTTGTGCCTCATTAGTCCCGTTTTGTTTTATGGGCTTTCCAATCCCCAGCTGAATGGTGAACCTTGGGAGGGACTTCACCACTGAGCTAAAAGGGTGTCCTGGGGTCATACTCTCGGGGTTTCTCCAGTCTCTGTCAGGCCAGTAAATCTGATCTTTGTGTGTGTGTGTGTGTTAGAATTTTGTTCTACATCCTTCTCCAGCTCTGTTGAGACCCTCTGTTGTGATCCCGGTCTGAGCAGTCAGTGGTGGTAGCCGGGCACCGTCTAACTGTAGGGACTCAGTCTAGTGGGAGGCCTTGGTAGCTGTGGTCCATTAGTCCTTTGGACTAATCTTTTCCTTGTATCCTGTTCTCTTCATTCTCCCTTGCTCCCAAAGGGGTGAGACCAGTGGAGTATCTTAGACAGCTGCTCACAGGCTTTTAAGACCCTAGAAGCTACTCACCAAGGTAGAATGAAGAACATTGTCTTTATAAACTGTGTTATGCCAGTTGAGCTAGATGTTCCCCAAGACCATGGTCGCCACAGCCCTCCACCCAGCAATTCAGTTCCTCAGGGAATTTGGATGTGTCTATGGAGCTTCTATGACCTTTCCTTGTACAAGTTGTACTGGCTTCCCCAGTATTGTGTACTGTCTTACCCTTTGCCAAAGTTACCACTTATCTATTGTCTATTTAGGATTTCTCCCCGACCCCTCCCATCCCTTGTAATCAACAAAGATTGTTACTTTTTGTGTGTAAACTTTCTCATGAGTTTTTACAGTAGCGGTCTCATACAATATTTGTCCTTTTGTGATTGACTTATTTCACTCAGCATAAAGTCCTCCAGTTTCATCCATGTTATGAGAT
>NW_004444281.1:764951-766421 GCF_000243295.1 Trichechus manatus latirostris | reverse complement strand
CAATTCTGTTCCATTGGTCATTGTATCTGTCATTGTACCAGTACCAGGCTGTTTTGACTACCGTAGCTGTATAACATGTTCTGAGGTAAAGTAGTGTGAGTCCTCCTACTTTATTCTTCTTCTATAAGTGCTTTACTTATTCGAGGTTTCTTCCTTTTCAATATAAAGTTAGTGATTAGTTTTTCCATCTCTTTAAAGAATATTATTGGTATTTGGATCAGGATTTTATTGTATTTTTAAATTGCTTTGGGTTGAATTGTCATTTTCACTATGTTGAGTCTACCTATCCATGAGCGTGGGATGTTTTTCCGTTTATGTAAATCTCTTTGGGTTTCTGGCAGTAGTGTTTTGTAGTTTTCTTTATATAGATCTTTTACATCCCTGGTTAGATTTGTTCCTAAGTATTTTATTTTTTTAGGAGCGATTATAAATGATATTGTTTTCCTGATTTCCTTTTCATTGTTCTCTTTATTGGTTTATGGGAATCCAACTGATTTTTTATGTTTATCTTGTATCCTGCTACTCTGCTGAATCTTTCTATTAGTTCCAGCAATTTTCTCATGGAGTCTTTATGGTTTTCTATGTATAGTATCATATCATCCGCAAACAGGGACAGTTTAACTTCTTCATTACAAATTTGGATGACCTTTATTTCTTTTTGTTGCCTTATTGCTCTGGTTAGAACTTCCAGCACAATGTTAAATAGGAGTGGTGATAAAGGACATCCTTGTCTTGTTCCTGTTCTCAAGGGGAATGTTTTCAGCCTCTCTCCATTAAGAGTGATGTTGGTTGTTGGTTTTGCATAGATGCCCTTTGTTATGTAGAGAAATTTCCCTTCTATACCTATTTTATTGAGAGTTTTTATCGGGAATGGGTGCTGGACTTTGTTGAATGCCTTTTCTGCATTGGTCGAGATGATCATGTGATTCTTTTCTTTCCTTCTCTTTATGTGATGGATTACATTGATTGATTTTCTAATGTTCAACCATCCTTGCATACCTGGTATGAATCCTACTTGGTTGTGGTGTATTAGTTTTTTGATATGATGCTGAATTCTATTGGTTAGAATTTTGCTGAGAATTTTTCATCTGTATTCATGAGAGATATTGGTCTGTAATTTTCTTTTTTTGTGGTGTCTTTGCCTGATTTTGGTATCAGGGTTATGCTGACTAAATAGAATGAATTCGGAAGTATTGCTTACTTTTCTATGTTCTGAAATAGCTTGAGTAGTACTGGTAGAAGCTCTTCTCTGAATGTTTGGTAGAATCCTCCAGTGAAGCCATCTGGGCCAGGATTTTTTTGTTGTTGTTGTTAGAAATTTTTAAATTACCTTTTCAGTCTCTTCTCCTTTTGTGGGTCTGTTCAGATTTTTAACATCACTTTGTGATAGTTTGGGTAGGTAATGTGTTTCTAGAAATTTCTCCATTTTCTCCAGGTTTTCAAATTTGTTGGAGTATAGTTTTTCATAAT
>NW_004444281.1:757505-764013 GCF_000243295.1 Trichechus manatus latirostris | reverse complement strand
ATGTTTATTCTGTTTATGTCTTCATGATGGATCGTCCCCTTAATCATTATATAGTGTCCTTCTTTGTCTTTTATGGTGGATTCTGTTTTAAAGTCTATTTTTTTGAGATTAGTACTGCCACTCCTGCTCTTTTTTGGTAGTTGTTTGCTTGATATATTTTTTTCCAACCTTTGATTTTTAATACGTTTACATCTTTGTTTTTAAGGTGTGTCTCTTGTAGACAGCATATTGATGGATACTGTTTTTTTTTAATCCATTCTGTCACTCTTCGTCTCTTTATGGGTGAATTTAGATCATTTACATTTACTGTAATTATTGATTGGTGTGAGTTTATTGCTATCATTTTGTACTGCTTTTTTTTTTTTTTGTGGTGCTGATGTTTTCTTTGATCCTCTTACTCTCCTGTGCTTAATTCCTTTTGTTTGTGGATTTTTTTTTTCATTTCTTTTATTTTTGTAGGTTTTGTTTTCTCTGAGACTTTATGTTTTTCCTCTTTACTTTGATGAGTAGTTTTGTTAACTTTCTTTGTGGTTATAGTGAAATTTATCCTTATCTTTCTAAGTTTGAAGCAGTCTATTATCACTTGGTATCGCCTTGCTTTCCTCTCCATTAGAAGGTTCTATACCTGCACTGTTTATTCCCTCTTTTATTGGTCTGATATTCTTGTCATTTACAGATTAATTGCTCTGATTCCCTGTTGTATTTCTTTTGGTTTTGGATAGTCCTTGAGAGTTCATTTCCTAGGTTAGTATCTGGCTGGTACAATACTGCATCCTAGATTCAGCCTGTGAGCTGATGTTGTTTGTTCTCATATCAAAGTAATCCCTTTAATAATTTTTGTAATTTTGGTTTGGTTTTTACATAGTCCCTTAATTTCTGTTCATCTGGAAATTTCCTAATTTCACCATCATATTTGAATGAGAGTTTTGCAGAATATATTATTCTTGGCTGGCAATTTTTTTCTTTCAAGGTTTTATATATGTCATCCCATTGTCTTCTTGCCTGCATGGTTTCTGCCGAATAATCTGATTTTACTCTTATTGTTTCTCCTCTGTATGTGAGTTCTTGTTTTTCTCAAGTTGCCCTGAGGATTCTTTGTTTGTCTTTTGTTTTGGCGAATGTGATTATGATATGCCTTGGTGATTTTCTTTCGGAGTAGTTGCTGTCCCTGTGGGCCTTGAAGGTAGAGCTGAACCCCAGGGCCGAAGGGCCTCCTCTCATAATCCAGAGAGTGTGGACAATACCTAAAGTCTGGAGGGCATGGCAATTGTGTGAATTGTCTCAGAGGACAGAAGATTATTTTCAAAGCCTTGACGGTTAATGTAATGTGTTCTGCTGATTTGCTTGGTGCCAGTTATCCCTTCTTCTCCTCCAGTTTCCCCCATTTGTAATGGAAATGTCTAGCTTGTGCCTGTTCTGCCATTGTACATTTGGAAGCAGATTACTTGTATTCTAGATTTCACAGATGAAGAGAAATTTTTGGAATTTGGACTTGGAGTTAAGACTTTTGCCTTTATATGATGAGATGAGTATATTTTGTGTGTTGCAAGGACTTGAATTTTGGGGGGCCAAAGGGTGGATTGTCATGGATTGAATTGTGTCCCCAAAAAGTATCTGTCAACTTGGCTAGGTCATGATTCCCAGTATTGTATGATTGTGTAATCTGATGTGATTTCCTTATGTGTTGTAAACTCCATCATTATGATGAGGTTATATGTGATCTCCTTATGTGTTGTAAATTCTGTCACTGTGATGCGATTATACTGACGAGGTTTACAAGATTGCATAGTGTCTTAATCCAATCTCTTTTGAGATGTAAAAGAGAGAAGTGAGCAGAGACACATGGGAACCTCGTGCCACCAAGAAAGCAGTGCTGGGAGCAGAGCGCATCCTTTGGACCTGAGGTTCCTGCACAGAGAAGCTTGCAGACCAAGGGAAGATTGATGACACAGACCTTCCTCCAGTGCTGATTGAGAAAGCGTTCCCCTGGAGCTGAAGCCCTGAATTTGGAGTTGTAGCCTACTGGACTCTGAGAGAATAAACTTCTCTTTGTTAAAGCCATCCACGTGTGGTAATTCTGTCAGAGAAGCACGAGAAGAATAAGACAGGGGTTATCCTATATGGGATTTCTTGAGCTTCTTGGATGGCCAGCTTTTCATCTTTCATGATATTGGGGAAGTTTTCTGTCAGCAGTTCTTCAATGATCCTCCCTGTGTTTTCCATTTTCTCCCCCTGTTCTGGAACTGCAATCACTCAAAAATTTTTGCTTTTTATTGTATCCCACGTAATTCTCAGGGTCTCTTCATTTTTCTTCATTCTTTTTTCTGATTTTTCCTCAAACAGAGTTGTATCCAAGTGTCTGTCTTCTATTTCACTGATCCTGTCTTCCATAGTTTCAAATCTGCTCCTCAGCCATTCTATGACACTGTCCGCTTCTGAAATCTTGTTGTTTATCTTTTGGATTTCTAATGGTTGTTTTTGTGTGATTTCTAGTTGTGAATTTATTTTAGCATTTTGTTCCTGAATTATTTTCCTGAATTATTCCATTTTTTTGTCTGTATTTTCCATGAATTTGTCTGCCTTTTCCATGAATTTGTCTATTTTTTCCTTATTTTTGTCCACTTTTTGCTTCAACTCTTAGATGGCTCTGAATATTAGACATCTGAATTTCCTATCAGGTAGTTCTAGCGTTTTTTCTTCTACTGGAAAGTCATCTGGTGTTTTCTTTTGGATGCCTGCTGGAATCATGCTGTCCTGTTTTTGTAAAAGTTTTCATATTGTCTGCTGTCTTCGGGGCATTTAGTAGTTATTTTCCTCATTTATTGATTGTAGATTTGTTGTTTTGTTCTGCTTTTTTGTTTTATTTGGCTATGTCTGAACAGGTGGGCTCTGTGTTCTTTGTTGTTTGTTCATCTTTGGGCACAATACTTTTCACCTCTTTCTCCAATTGGCAGGGTCAGTTGCTCAGATATGGTACAGCAGGGCAGGTCTAGCTGAAGAGGAGTTGCTGGGATGTGTTGTTTGTGGCACTTACTGAAGCCACCAGGGCAGGCTAGTAATATATGTAGGGCAGGTTCCAGTAGGCCATGTCTGGGCTATTTGGTGGTGTGATGTTCAGCACACGGTGCAAGTAGGCAGGATAGATGAGGGAGACTGTGATGTGTGGGGATAAGATAGGTATGGGAGAGAAGGACAGAGCCAAAAACATACAAACAAAAAAGAGTGTTAGGGGAGCTTGCCATTGGAGTGGAGAGATGAGAGACTATTAAATGGAGAAAAACAAAAATGAGAAGAAGAAAAGAAAAATTGAATAAATACAAATTAGAAAGAAGGAAGAAAAGCAGAGATCCAGGATCCCTCAGGTGATGCTGTGAGGTCAGAGAATTTGCCTCCAGGACGTGAAGTACAGCCTGGCTAGAAGGTGTAGAGGTGTCACTCAGCGCCAGGTATTCAAAGGACAGGAAGAGAAGGAAAGTATACAGAGACGAGAAACTGAGTAATGAAGAAAGACAAAAAGGGAAAAGAAAACAAAACAAATTAAAGAAGAAAAGAAAACCCCCCAAAGAAAAACAGAAAAAAGCCCACCCCAGAAAAAAAAAACAAGAAAAAAGAAATGCCCTCTAGGATCCCTCTGTGTATCTCTGCAAACTGAGGGGGTAGGTTCCAAGACCCGCAGTAGTGCCTGGCTAGAACAGGCTCCCAATTCGAGAAAAGAAAAAGAAAACAAACAATTCAGAACAAACAAACAAAAAGCCCCAGGATCCCACCAGTGTGGCAGTACAGGCTGGGAAGCAGTTTCATATTCCAGTGGCATTGCACAGCCTTTCAGGAAGAAGCAAAGATGGCGCACGGAGCTAGGCATTTGAGTGAAAGGAGTGGGAGGTGGTGAGAAGTAAGGAGGAAATCTAAAGAAGTGGAAAAAAGCAACACCAGCAGCCAACAAAAGTCACTCAGGGAGCCATCCAGTGCGGGCGGGTGGAATCCAAGCGATACCAGAGTGAAGGTGGTGCTTCCCAGCCAAGAGACTGGATGCAGAAAGCAGAGCAGGCCGAGGGGAGGGTGAAGAAGGATGAGGGATGGTAAAGTGTGTATCGCTGGTTACCAGTTGTTCTGTTTTCTGCTGGAAGCCCCATGAAACTGCTTTCTCATAACCCCTGTTCACTGATCTCTGATAGGAGTCCAAGATGGTGGATCGGTGCTGCATTAGCTGATAGGGGACTTCTGCATGTATTTCTCCTCGCTCTCTATTCTCTGTCAGTTTCTTATTCCTTTCAGTGCTTGGCTGAGTTCTTTAACTCTTAACTAGATGCTTAGTGTTTCAGGATTGCCGTTTTCTCTTTTTGGCTTAGTTTTTCAGATCTTTGGTGTGGAGGGATGGCATGGTGCTTCTGTCTATAGCGCCATGTTGCACAGAAGTGCTTTTGCTCATTTTTAAATTTAGTTGTTTGTCTTTTTGTTGTTGAGATTTTTCAGTATTTTGTAGACTTTAGAGATGAGATGCTGATCAGATTTATCATAGCCAATTTTTTTTTCCCAGTCTGTAGGTTGTCTTTTGACTCTCTTGGTGAAGTCTTTCAATGAGCATAAGTGTTTGATATTTAGGAGCTTCCAGTTATCTAATTTCTCTTCTGGTGTTTGTACATTCTAACTTATGGTTTGTATTCTGTTTATGCCATGCATTAGGGCTCCTAGTTCTGTCCCTATTTTTTCTTCCATGATCTTTATCGTTTTCGATTTTATATTTAGGTCTTTGATCCATTTTGAGTTAGTTTTTGTGCATGGTGTGAGGTATGGGTCTTGTTTCAGTTTTTTTGCGGATGGATATCCAGTTATCCCGGCACCATCTGTTAAAGAGACTGTCTCTTCCCCAATTAATGGACTTTGGGCCTTTGTCACATATCAGCTGCTCATAAGTGGATGAATGTATGTCTGTATTCTCAATTCTGTTCATTTGGTCTAGGTATCTGTTGTTGTACCAGTACCAGGCTGTTTTGACTACCTTGGTGGTATAATAGGTTCTAAAATCAGGTTGTGTGAGGCCTCCCACTTTGTTCTTCTTCTTGAGTAATGCTTTACTTATCTGGGGCCTCTTCCCTTTCCACATGAAGATGGTGATTTGTTTCTCCATCTCATTAAAAAATGCCATTGGAATTTGGTTCAGGATAGCATTGTGTCTGTAGATGGCTTTGGGTAGAATTGACATTTTCACAATGTTGAGTCTTCCTATCCATCAGCAAGGTATGTTTTTCCACTTATACAGGTCTCTTTTGGTTTCTTGCAGTAATGTCTTGTAGTTTTCATTGTATAGGTCTTTTATGTCTCTGGATAGATTTATACCTAAGTACTTTATCTTCTGGGCGCTATTGTAAATGGTATTGATTTGGTGATTTCCTCTTTGAAGTTCTCTTTGTTGCTCTAAAGGAATCAAACTGACTTCTGTATGTTTATCTTGTATCCTGATACTTTGCTGAAATTTTCTATTAGTTCCAGTAGTTTTCCTGTGGATTCTTTGGGGTTTTCTGTGTATAAGATCATATCATCAGCAAATAGATATACTTTGACTTCTCCCTTACCAATTTTTGATGCCCTCTTTTTCTTTTTTAGCCTAATTGCTCTGGCTAGTACCTTCAGCACAATGTTGAATAAGAGTGGTGATAAAGGGCATCCTTGTCTGGTTCCCGTTCTCAAGGAGAATGCTTTCAAAGTCTCTCCATTTAGGATGATGCTGGCTGTTGGCTTTGTATAAATGCCACTAATTATGTTGAGGAATTTCCCTTCTATTAATATTTTGTTGAGAGTTTTTATTATGAATGTGTGTTGGACTTTGTCAAATACCTTTTATGCATCGGTTGATAAGATCATATGGTTCTTGTATTTTGTTTTATTATTGTAATGGATTACATTTATTGTTTTTCTAATGTTGAACCATCCCTACATACCTGGTATAAATCCCACTTAATCATAGTGAATTATTTTTGAGATACGTTGCTGAATTCTATTGGCTAGAATTTTGTTGAGGACTTTTTTGTCAATGTTTCTGAAGGATATTTGTCTGTAATTTTCTTTTTTGTGGTGTCTTTACCTAATTTTGGTATCAGGGTTATACTGGCTTCATAGAATGAGTTTGGAGTATTCCATCTTTTTCTGTGCTCTGAAATACATTTAGTAATAGTGATGTTAATTCTTCTCTGAAAGTTTGGTAGAATTCTCCATTGAAATCGTCTGGGCCAGGGGTTTTTTGGTTGGGAATTTTTAAATTACCTTTTTTTTTTTTTTTACATACACATTTAAGTGACATTGACTGCACTTTTCTAATTGTGCTGTTATTCTCTCTTAAGATGAAGGCTTACAGGACAAAATAGTCTCCCATTTAACAGTTACTACAAATGTTGCCATATGACAATGGTTAACGATCTCACAACACATCAACAATATCCTTACTCTACTTTGTGTTCCCTATCATCAGCTTCCTACTCCCCTTCTGCCTTCTGGGCCTTGTCACTGGACT
>NW_004444281.1:691572-750647 GCF_000243295.1 Trichechus manatus latirostris | reverse complement strand
GATTGTTGATTCTCTGTTTGGCTTAGTTTTTCGGATCTTTGTTGTGGAGGGACGGCGTGGTGCTTCTGCCTAGACCGCCATCTTGCCGGAGTCCCTCTTAAATTACCTTTTCAGTCTCTTCTTTTGTTATGGGTTTATTTAGTTGTTCTACCTCTGTTTTTGTTAGTTTAGGTAGGTAGCGAGTTTCTAGAAATTTGTCCATTTCCTCTAGGTTTTCAAATCTGTTAGAGTACAACTTTTCATGGTATAGTGTTATGATTCTTTTAATTTCAGTTGGTTCTGCTGTGATATCACCCACGTCATTTCTTATACGGGTTATTTGCTTCCTGTCCTATTTTTCTTTTGTCAGTTTGGCCAATAGTTAATCAATTTTTTTTATCTTTTCAAAGAACCAGCTTTTGGTCTTGTTAACTCTTTCAATTGTTTTTTTTTATTCTCTATTTCATTTAATTCTTCTCTAATTCTTATTATTTTGTTTCTTCTGGTGCCTGAGGAATTCTTTCGCTGCTCTCTTTCTACTTGTTCAAGCTGTAGGGGTAAAGTTTTGATTTTGGCCCTTTCTTCTTTTTGAATGTGTGCATTTATTGCTATAAACTGACCTCTGAGCACTGTTTTTGCTGTGTCCCAGGATATGTTTTTATTCTCTTTTGATTCTATGAATTTCTTTATTCCATCCTAATTTGTTCTATAACCCAGTAGTTTTTGAGCAAGGTGTTGTTCAGTTTCCAAGTGTCTGACTTTTTTTCCTTGCTTTTTATGTTATTGATTTCTAGTTTTATGGTTTTATGGTCAGAAAAGATGCTTTGTAATAATTCGATGCTTTGGATTTTGTTAAGGCTTGCTTTATGGCTAATATGTGGTCTGTTCTACAGAGTAGTCCATGTACATTGGAAAAGAAAGTATACTTAGCTGCTCTTGGGTGGAGTGTTCGGTATAAGTCTATGAGACCAGGTTGGTTGACTGTAGCGTTTAGATATTCTGTGTCTTTGTTGAGTTTCTTTCTGGATGTTCTGTCCTTCACTGAAGGTGGAATGTTGAAATCTTCTGCTATTATTGTGGAGCTGTCTATCCCTCTTTTCAATGCCGTTAGAGTTTGTTTTATGTATTTTGGACCCCTGTCATTGCATGTGTAAATGTTTATTATAGTTATGTCCTCCTGGTGTATTGACACTTTAACCATTATATAGTGTCCTTCCTCATCCTTTTTGGTGTATCTTACTTTAAAATCTGATTTGTCAGAGATTAATATCACCACTCCTGCTCTTTTTTGAATGTTGTTTGTTTGATATGTTTTTCTTCTATCCTTTGAGTTTTAGTTTGTTTGTGTCTTTAAGTCTAAGGTGTGTCTCTTGTAGGCAGCATATAGACGGATCTTTCTTTTATCCATTCTGCCACTCTCTGTCTCTTTATTGGTGCATTTAGTTCATTTACATTCAGCGTAATTATTGATAAGTATGAGTTTAGTGCTGTCATTTTGATGTCTCCTTTTGTGTGTTGTTGAGTTTCTTTGTTCCACTTAATCTTCTGTGCTGAGTCATTTTTCTTTATGTATTTTCTTTTCATCTTTTTCATTGTTGTTAATTTTGTAGTTGCTGCGTCTCTATATTTTTCTTGTTTTTTATTTTGAAGTGTAGGATTGTTAATTTCCTTTGTGGTTACCTTAATATTTACCTTCAGTTTTCTGAGTTTAAACCAGTATTTTATTTCTTTATATTGCTTGACTTTTGCTCCATATGAAAAATCTATGTCTACATTTTTTAGTCCTTTTTTTTTTTTTGTTTTAATGTTGTCATCTTTTACATCTTGACATCTCTGTTTCCCTATTTTCAGTGTTTTAGCTTTGATTTATTTTCGTAATTTCCCTATCTTGGTAGATATCTGGTTGCTCTGTCCTGTGTTCTAGTCTTGGGTTGTTATCTGATGTTACTGATTTTCTAACCAGAGGACTTCCTTTAGTATTTCTTGTAATTTTGGTTTGTTTTTTGTAAATTGCCTCAACTTCTGTTTATATGGAAATGCCATCATATTTGAGAGACAGTTTTGCTGGATATATGATTCTTGGCTGGCAACTTTTTTTCTTCAAAGCTTTGTATGTGTCATCCCATTGCCTTATTGTCTGCATGATTTCTGCTGAGTAGTCCAAGCTTAGTCTTATTGACTCTCCTTTGTAGGTGATTTTTTGTTTATCCCTACCCACTCTTAAAATTCTCTCTTTATCTTTGGTTTAGCAAATTTGATTATAATATGTCTTGGTGACTTTCTTTTGGGATCTACCTTATGTGGGGTTTGATAAGTGTCTTGGATAGTTATCATTTCATCTTTCATGATATCAAGGAAGTTTTCTGCCAACAAATCTTCAATAATTCTCTCCATATTTTCTGTTATCCCCCCCCCCCGTTCTGGTACTCCAATCACTCATAGCTTATTCCTGTTGATAGAGTACCACATAACTCTTAGGGTTTCTTCATTATTTTTAAATCTTTTTATCTGATTTTTCCTCAGATAATTTAGTGTCAAGTGCTTTATGTTCAATCTCACTAATTATGACTTACATTGCCTCAATTCTGCTCTTGTGACTTTTTATTGGGTTGTCTAATTCTGAAATTTTATTGTTAATCTTCTGGATTTTTGTTTACTGTCTATGGATTTTTGCAGCCTGTTAAATTTGTCATTATGCTCTTCTCTAATCTTCTTAAGTTCATCTATTGTTTGGTCTGTATTTTGCCTCATCTCTTTCCTGAGCTCTTGAAGAATTCTGTATATTAATCTTTTGTATTCTGCCTCCAGTAATTTCAAGAAATCCTCTTCCTCTGGAAAATTTATGGATTATTTCTTTTGGCAGCTTGCTGAAGCCATCATGGTCTGCCTTTTTTTGTGATTTGATATTGACTGTTGTCTCCATCCATCAATAAGTTATTATAGTTATTTATTTTATGTTTGCTTACTGTGTCCTAGCTTCTTGCTTTGTTTTGCTTTGATATGCCCAAATACACTACTCGTGTGATCTAGCCTGATCACCAGCACCCCTGAAGCTCCAACATCTTGCCACCAAGTGGCCAGAACTGCCACTAAGGATGTGAGCCCAGGAGTCCACCCACTCCTCCCGTATGGATTCAACTCAGGTGTCCAGGTAGTCAGCCACCAAGTGTGTAGTGCAGGCTCTCACTTGCAGTCTTAGACAGGCATGGGTGATTGGTGTAGGCACAGGCATCTGGCTGCAGCAGGGGGACACACACTGAGCAAGGCAGTGGGCCAACAGCCACCCCCGAGTGTCAGGGAGGAGAGCATATCCCTGTTCCCTAGAGTGAATAGGTGGGTGGGTTTTGCAGCCGGCCTATGAGCACCCAATGTTGTTGGCTGTAAGGACCGGGGTGGGGGGAGGTTCCTCTTATTCTTGGCCCTGTCACAGGTGGCCAGGTGGTGTGGGTGGTGCCAGCAGTTCTCAGGCCTCTGATGTGGGTAACTGATGACCTTTCTTAGTAAGCAGAATGGTGTCAAATGTCATGAACCTGCCACTCCACAGCTGAAACAGTTGAAGTTAGACTTCAGGTATATATCTTGTCGTACTGTGGTAATAAGAGCCTATGCTGTTGAAATGGGCCTACAAAAGTCTATGCAGGGGGAAAGGCACCCAAAGTCCGTAGACCCCTTATGCCTGTGCTTTGGCAAAGGACCTGTGCCTTCCCTGAGTTCCTGGCTTAGGGGAGCCGGCAGATTATTTTTCCCCCAGTTTGTTAATTTGTTCCCTCTCCAAGGCCAGGAGAATGGCTCAGGGCACATGACAGGTCCTACTTCCAGCCCAGGGGACTCAGTGATTGCTGAAGCCATCCCAGATCCAGTGCAGAGCACAGAGCGTGGAGGTAAATGGGAGAGAGGTTTTTCCCAAAGGGTGGTGTTTTTGATCCACATGTTAGGCCAGACGCAAGTACTTATCTTTTGCCTATCTCAATGGTTCTGGATGGTCAAGTAGACTGTCTGCCGCTGAGTCTCTTCTGATGTGGAAAACGCCTCCAGAGAGCCGCTGCTTGCCTCATGGTGCACCACGAGCTGATCCAGCCTGACGGGCTCAGGCTACTGCCAGGTCAGATCTGGCAACTCCTCGTTGCTTCCAAACCGTCTCTCCCTCCCCCTGCCACTCACTTAGATTCCTCAACTTTGCCTTTGATATTCAGGACTCCTAGATTGTCATATATAATTGATTCACTTGTTTTTAAGGGTCTTTGTTGTAAGAGGGACCACTCGAAGTGTGAAAGACATCTTTAAGAGAATGAAAATATAAGGTGAATACTGGGAGAAAATATTTACAAACCAAATATCTGATAAATGACTTTGACTCAGAATATATAAAAACTCTCCTAACTACAATAATAAGAAACAGACAATACTATCAGAAAAGTGCAAGAGTTTTAAGCAGGCATTATATAAGGAAGAAATATGGATTGCAAATAAGCAAACGGAAAGATATGTGGCATCATGAGTCATTAGCAAAGTGCAAATCAAAACCACAAGGATATACCACTACAGGCATATTAGAATTAAAAATGAACAAAAAAACCAAAATGACAAAAACCAAAACAAACAAACTAAAAATACTCCTGACAATTCTAAGTACTGGTGAGGATGCAGAAAAATACAAATTCTCATACAATGCTAGAATGAATGCAAAATAGTACAACCACTCCTAAAAGAGGTTTGGCAGTGTCTTACCAAGTTCAACATAGTTTATCATATAACGTAGTAAATCCATTCTAGGTATTCAGCCAAGAGAAATAAAAATATACCACCCACTAAATATATATATATATATATACACACACACATATATATGTATATATGCATTACAAAGAGACTTGTATGATGATATATATGGCAGATGTAGTCATAGTTGAACTGGAAATAATCCAAATACCTATCAACCAGTGAATGGATAAATAAATTGTGGTATATCTATACAATGAGAATCCACTCAACAATAAAAAGAAATGAACTGTTGCTTTGTGCAACAACTTGGATTATCTCAAAATGATTATGCTAAGTAAAAGAAGCTACGTAGTACATAATCCTATTTATATGATATTATGAAAACTTTAAAGCTAAAGGCATAGAAATCTAATCAGTGGTTGCCAGAAGCTGAGAGTAGATGGAGGAGACTGACTACAAAGGAGCAGAAGAGAAATTTGGGGCAAAATGGAAATACTCTATAAGTTGACTTCTTGGTGGTTACACAATTCTTAGCATTTGTCAAAATTCATAAAACTGAACACTTAAAAGGGTAAAATTTCCTATATGTAAGTTATACCTTAATAAGATTGACTACAAAAAGCAGATAGGGACAGATGGTTTGGCAATACTTTAATGACTCCATTTCTAACTCCTTAAACTGTAATGTCTACACTACATATTTAGAAAAAAATGATGTCCTTTGACTTAACTACATGCAACATAGTTTTGTAGCTAAGAGCATGCTAACCTTTATGTAGTTTTGCTAAAAAAAAATAAATATATCATTCTGTTTCACATCACAATGTAGTTGCACATGCTTGTATTTCTGCTTGGAAGGCTATGTTACCCTGTTTTCTTTCTTAACAAGCATACTGTTAATTATTGTTTCAAATTTAGTCAGGTATCCCGTTTTTGGGTAAGCTTTTCCTGACATGTCAGCCAGGCTCAGATGCCTCTCTTCTCTCTGCTCCAGGAATATCCTAGGTCTGCAAACATTTTACCTTGTTTTCAAGAAGACTTGGTTGTCCAGTGGTTAAGCATTCAGCTGCTAACCAAAAGGTTGGTGATTCAAACCCACCAGCTGCTCTGCTGGAGAAAAATGTGGCAGTCTATTTCTGTAAAGATTACAGGCTTAGAAATCGTATGGGGAAGTTTTATGAGTTGGAATCAACTCGACTGCAATGAATATACTTTACACCAATAGTAAATTACTTCTCTCACTTCATTAAAACATTGTTTAAGTAATAGAATGTTTTAATTGAAGATTTAGCTGAGATAAATATATACACAACAGATACTATTTACAAAGGAAATGCAAATCATACATTTGATCAGGAATTTTCACCTAGCATATGTAAAAAATGCTTGCAATAAAAATATTAAAAATCTCTTTAAAAATGGGGAAAGTATCTGAATAAACATTTCTTCAAAGATGATTGTGATGGTTAAGATTGTGTGTCATCTTGGCCGGGCTATGATTCTCAGTGTTTATATGTGATGACTCCCATGATTGAATCTGCTGTGAGTAGCCAATCAGTTGAAAGGGAATTTCCTTGGGGGTGTGTCTCGCATCCAAATATAAGCAGACGTTCCGGCTTTTTGCTGCTCTGCATCCTTCGACTGGCTGCTTCCTGTTCTTCTAACCTCCTGTTCTTGGGACTTGAGCTATCAGCTTATTTACCAATCCTGGGATTTGTCAATCTTCACAGCCTGTGAGCAGAGTCCTGCTTTTCGATTTGCCAATCTTGGGTTCACCATCCCCTGTGGCTACCAGATTGAGAGAAGCCTCTATCCTAATTCACGGACTTGGGACGTTCCAACCTCTACAATCACTGAGCTGTTCCTTTGATATAAATCTCTCTCTATGTATATATTTATACGCTTTACTGGTTTTGCTTCTCTAGAGAATCCAGCCTAAGACATTTGGTACCTACAGTGATTCTAGAGAAACAAAATTGTAAGGATGAGTTTTCTAAATTGGTTCTCAAGTCTGGTTAGTCTGGTGAAAGAAAGATATGCACTCAGGGCTTCAGAGTCAAAGCTCAAGTGCCACATAAATGACTTCAAGGCTTCTACTTGTGCTTTGAAAGAAAGCCTTATTTCTTGTAGTAACAGAGCTGAAATTGCTGAAAACCAAATCCAGAGTCTTATTGTAAGAGCGGCTTAATTACAATGCCAGCTCAATTGCCAACCTCGAGAAGTGACTGAAGTTAAAGTAAGGGCATTGACTGGGAAGAAATGGGATCTTGAAACTTGAAATTGGGACATATGGGCAGATAATCAGGAAGCTGGGGATACTGAGCCCCTAAATTCCGCTGAATGACTCCTGCCAGCAGAACCACTCCCATCTGAAGAGATTACTTCATGTTTGTCTGCTAAGCCATCCTGCCCTGAAAAAACATTAGCCCCTCCACTCCCATCTAATGAGATTAGCCCTAGCCCAGCTCCCTCTAAAGAGCCCTTGCCTGAGTCATTGCCTGGGACGTCACCTGAGGCAAATGCTGTACAAGACAATGCTTAATGTTCTCAAAACAATTCCACACTACCAATTCTGGCTTCTAGAACTATAACTAGACTCAAGTCTTAGCAAGCCACAAAAGGTGAAGTAGAAAGTGTGACCCAGGAGGAGGTACACTACACTCCAAAAGAGATGCTTACCTTTTCTAATATGTACAAACAGAAACCTGGGGAATATGTGTGGGAATGGCTATTAAGGATATGGGATAATGGGTCAAGGAACATAAAGATGAATCAATCTGAGTTTGTTGATATGGGTCCACTAAGCACAAATTGTTCGTTCAATGTTTCAGGTTGAGAAATTAGGAAAGGATCTAATAGTTTATTTGGTTGGGTTGTTGAAGCATGGATTACGAGGTGGCCTACACTAAACCAAGATGAAGTATCAGACCTGCCTTGGTATACTATAGAAGAATGTATCCAAAGGTTTAGGGAAATTGGCATGCTAGAGTGGATTTATCAGGTTAGACCCACAGACTCACACATGGAGTACCCAGAAGACACACCTTTTATCACATCTATGAGGAACAAATTTGTGAAGGGAGCCCCAGCATCCTTGAAGACTGCTGTGATTGCTATTTTATGTAAATCAGATTTGACAGTGGGAAGTGCCCTAACTGAATTAAGACACCTAACTACATTGGGGCTGATTGGACCCTGTGGTAGTAGGGGCCAAGTGGCTGCACTCAGTTGACAAAGCAAGGTAGGAGTGGTTAGAGTAATAGATAGTGGAGTCAAAGCAGTAATCAGAATAGTCTGACTCGTATGGACTTATGGCATTGGCTACTTAGTCATGGTGTCCCTAGGAGTGAAATAGATAGGAAATCTACTAAATATTTACTTGATCTGTACAAACAGATGAATTCTAGGCAGGCGAAAAGCAGTCTAACTCGAATTGCTGGAATAGACAGTCATGGTCCCTCAATCAATTCCCAAATTTGAGCGAGTTTAAAGACCCACAACTTTTGAATGAAGGGGAGGCCAGGTCCCCTTGAGGAAGACTCCAGTACACTGCCAAAATTTTTACTGTTAATCTTTCTCCCAGTCTTCCCCAAAGAGTTCTATAGCCTTTTACGAGAGTGACTGTTCACTGGGAAAAAGGAAATAATCAGACTTTTCGGGAATTACTGTATACTGGCTATGAACTGACACTAATTCCAGGAGACCCAAAACATCACTGCGGCCCACCAGTCATGCACGTTAGTCTCCAGCACTTCCATTTCAGAGATTACAATGTTGTTTTACCATGCAGTCATAAACATCTGAGTCGATTCTGACTGATGGTGAGCTTATAGGACAGAGTAGAACTGCCCCCTAGGGCTTCCAAGGAGCAGCTGGTGGATTGGAACTGCCAACCTTTTGGTTAGCAGCCAAACTCTTAAGCCACTGCACCACCAGGGCTCCACTAAAATAGCAGAGGATGGTTTCGATCCATTGACCTCTGTGTTAGTGGGCCCAGCATGTTTCCACTGCCCCACTCCGCTTCTTGGTTGCATTACTAATAGCCAAACTTACACAGTCTTGATTTATGTCAATATGTCAGCACACAGAATTAATGCCATTTTTCTCGTCATTAGTACTGAGTAAAAGCAAGTTTGCTGTTACTGGGGAGAGATCTTTGGGCTAGATATTTCATAAATACATTTTGTAAGCATTATGTTCTAAATCTTTCTGATCACTAGCATTGTGAAAAACTCAAATCCAACTATATAAATAATATGAAAAATGTGACCTTGTTTGCACTTGACTCACTCAGCTTTTTCTTTCACACTAGCAGACTAGGGAGGGCTACCTGTCAGCCACTAACTCTAGCCCAACTGTACTGTCCCACTGTCACTATCTCTAGACTTACTGGACACTTGCCTAGCCCCCATGCCATCCAGCCCCTGGGAGCTTAAACAGCCACCACTCAAATCTATATTCATGAAATTAGGATACTGCTACTGTATACAGAAATGCCCTGGTGGCGCAAAACCCCAAGGTCAGCAGCTCGAACCCACCAGTCCCTCCTCAGGAGAAAGATGTGGCAGTTCACTTTCGTACAGATTTACAGCCTTGGAAACACTATGAGGCAGTTCTACCCTGTCCTACATGGTCACTGTGAGTCAGTTCTACCCTGTCCTGTAGGGTCACTGTGAGTTGGCATCAATTCGACGGCAATGAGTTTGTTTCTTTGGTTTACTGTATTTAGAGGTTCACAGCTTTTCTGGGATCTCAGATCTGTGATACCCACCTAGACCACAAATTAGACCCTTTTCCTGATGCCTCAGGCATTTTTCTTACTCAACCCCAGCACTCATGCATAAAGACGTTTAAGGTAAAATTAGTTAAGGTACACACTGAGGGTGCTGCCCTCAAGGAATATACGATCTAGTGGGGAAGACAACTGAGTAAGCAGTTGTTTACACCACAGGGTGATAACTGCTATGATTGAGGTGTGTGTCCTGAGCCCTTAGAGTACAGGAAGGAACACAGGCCAATCCAGAGAAAGAATTAGCAGCTCATTCAGTTTGTGAGTGTTTCTGTTTTTTCTATTTGTTCACACTGGTCCCTGATGGCTAGCTTTTTGTTGTTGTTGTTGTTCCAGGACAGCTGAACCTAAAATCTCCCTCCATTATCTACTGTTTCCAGGGCCCTCATCATGAGACTAAGGACCTAAGGCCAGAGGAAAATTGAACTAATAAGGCTCAAAGGTAGGCCACGAATGTTTATCTTTTCTCACAGTTAAGCACTGGACTGCTAACTGAAAGGAAACGTGGGCGGTTCGGTTGGAACCCGCCAGCGGCTCCTAGAGAAAAGACCTGGCGATTTGCTCCATTAAAGATTACAGCCTCGGAAACGCGATGAGGCATTTTTACTCTGTCCAATAAACACTGGTGGCTTAGTGGTTAAGAGTTTGGCTGCTAATCAAAAGGTTGGCAGTTTGAATCCACCAGGCCCTCCTTGGAAACTCTATGGGGCAGTTATACTCTGTCCTATAGGGTCACTAGGTGTCGCAATCGACTCAAGGGCAACGGGCTTTTTTATAGGGTCGCTATGATTCGGAATCACTCTAAGACAGACAACAACTCAGTTAAGAAGCTTGGGAGCAGACAGTGGGAGGGAGGCCAGGTGTACAACGGCCACAGCCAGAAACAGATGGTATAAAAGTTCAAAACTCATGAAAGCCAATTAACAATCTGCCAAAGGTTTTACCTTTCCAAGCCATTTAGGAATGGATAAGGCATCTTACTAAAGATCAGAAAATTCCAGGTTCTACTCCTTGCTGGTTGCTGGGCTGAGATTTTATTTTCTTGTTTTCCGGGGAGAGCGGGTGTTCTGCAGTGTTACATATGATACACGTGTTACACGTGTATTTAAAAAAAAATTCAGAAACCGCTTTTTAAATTAGGAGGCGCTCCTGGTTGCTGGAACTTAATATTATTACTCCTGAGAGAAAAGGGTCGGGGGAGTTAAGGGAGTCTGGTAAGGATTTACAAGGAATGAAGTAAGAATCTGGTTCTGTAACCACACACCTGAGAGGGACAGGTTAGGAGGCTAGATAAGATTTACAAGAATAAAATTTGAATCTGGTACCAATCAGACAAAACAGTACCTTCTGAACCAGCCCATTCTGCATGAAAAATTCTCCTGTTTTGAGAACTCTTGGCTGTTTGTTTTAAAGCTCTATCCTGAGAATTAACACAGAATCCTCTGCGAATCCTGTTTCATTTCCTTCAGTGTTCAGTTGTTCAACATCACCCCCAAACAAGCTACAGCTACATAACGAAAAGGACAGAAGCTAAAACCTGGGGGGCAGAGAGCACCAGGATTACCAAAAAACCAAATCCACCGTCGTGGAATCAATTCTGACTCACAGCTCCCCTATAGGACAGAGTAGAACTGCCTCATAGGATTTCCAAGGCTGTAATCTTTATGGAAGCTGACTGCCACATCTTTCTCCCCCGGAGCTCTGGGCGTTTGAACCGCCACCAAAACCAACACCCCGTCGAGTCGATTCCGACTCATACTGACCCTATAGTACTGAGTAGTAGAACCGCCACATACGGTTTCCAAGGAGAGCCTGGTGGACCCGAACTGCCAACCTTTTGGTTAGCAGCTGTAGCTCTTCACCTGTACACTACCAGAGTTCCCGAACCCGCCACTGGCAGGTGTAAAAAATAACCTTGAGCGAGGAGAAGCAGCTCCTGAGCGGTGAGTGCTGCACCGAGGGACCAGAAAGATCTTGATCCCGTTTCTATCAAGTGACTGGGGGGCGGGGGAGAGTTGGGATCAACCAGGAGGAGGGAAAAGCACAAAGTTTGGGAGACTTTCCCGCTTGTAACTGCAGAACCTCAATCCCGGCTGCGCTGACGTTTCGCGCCACGACCCCGCGCACCCTGCGGAGGTGACTAATTGGCGGTTGCTGCCTGTAGCGCCCATTCTTCCAGAGGATAAGGCCTCGTGCGGCTCACGGGCGCATACAGCAGAGGAGCTGGAGCCAGAGTTCTGGCTCCGTGAATGGAAGCGTTTTTGTACCCTGGTGAACGGAGGACGTCGCTGACAGGACGCGGGAGGCGGCGAACGGAATCCGGGTGACTTCGGAAAAGAGAAAAATGTGGCCCTGGAGAGCGAGTGTTGGTCCTTGGACCTGCCCCTCCTTCCAGCCCGGTCCTGTTCTAAGGAATTCAATAGGCCCTGTGGTGATCTTGGCGGATTATGAAGCTCAAACTTTTCCTTTGAAATTTTGGAAGATGTGATACAGTCTTGGGCGAGAAAGACAGACATACTGTTCTCACTCTTCATCACCGCGTTGCTGTCGGCACCACCGCTGACAATTACTTTTAATGGCCCTGTGTGTCCTGTAAGGAACGCTGGTGTCGCAGTGGTTGAAGCACTGTGCTGCTAATCAAAAGGTCGACAGTTTATGACCTCAGCTAAAATGCAACCTACTGCCTGGTCTGTCTCTATTCCTACTTCCTGCTTTGTGTGTCTCCATTGTACCTTGGAGGATCTAGATTATCAACCTTTTAAGAAGCTTTTACTGTAGGAGGGAAACAATAATTTAATATACTTCCACATACAGGATTTCATAAACATGATGGATAGAGAGATAGGGAGGGCATTGATCTAGCTGGTGAGGTCAAGCGAGGGCCCTCTGAGGAAGTGACATTTGAGTTGTAGTCTGAGTGATGAGAGAGTCAGCTGTGCCAAATGTGGAGCAAGAGTGGAAGGCTGACATCTGGGACCAGGGCCTGTGTCCACAACCAGAGGAGGAGCCAATGGAAGAGCCCAGCTCCACAGCAGACCCAAATATAAGAATTTTCTTTTTCTCAGTCTTTGAAACTGTGTATCACAGTCCTACCAGTCTTGAGTTCCTGAGGGTCCATCCCATTTCCAGAGGTCCCTTGTTGCTAAAGCCTCATCCTGGATCCTTGGTGTCTCTGAGGCTTAGGCTGAAGGTGAAGGAGAGGGGTGAAATGCAGGGACTGTGTGCTATACAAACAGCTGGCTTGTTAGCTCAGTTGGTTAGAGTGTGATGCTAATAACACCATGGTCACAGGTTTGGCCCCCCTATAAGCCACATTCTCTTTAGAGCCCTGATGGCGCTGCTTTTTGGAAACCTTATGGGCCAGTACAGTTGTGCAACGGAACCCTGGTGGCTTAGTTGTTGAGAACTCATCTGCTAACCAAAATGTCAGGAGTTCCAATCCAACAGCTGCTGCTTGGAAACCCTATGGGTCAGTTCTACTCTTTCACTATGAGTCAGAATCAACTTGATGGCAATGTGTTTTGGATTTGTTTCTGGTAGCTACACAATGATTAAGCACTAGGCTACTAATCAAAGGGTTGGTTTTAACCCACCAGAGAAAAGATGTGATGATCTGCTCCCGTAAAGATTACAGCATAGGAAACCCTATGACGCAGTTCTACTCTGTCATATAGAGTTGCTAGCAGTAGAAAGCGACTCCACAGCAAACAACAGCAAGAACATGGAGGATTTTACTCAGGACTGTCATTACTGTAAGAAGACACAGACTGGAATCTGAGTGGAAGGTGACAGCCACAGTTAACTGCCTACTGCCACACTGCCTACTGTTCCCACTCTGCCTGCTGGGATTTTCTATATGAATTTCATTTTGTGTCAGAAACTTACTTTCACTGACTCTGGTTTTCTAAAAATCCTTTTTCAAGTGCTGCCTTGTGCGTTCTCTCCTGCATCTGGCCTCTTTAGGTGCCAGGCATTGGTCTTCCTTATTTCCCAGCCAAAAAAGAGGAAGACCCTCAATGAGAGGGATTGATACAGTGGCTGCAACAATAGGCTCAAGCATAGCGATTGTGAGGATGGCACAGGACCAGGCAGTGTTCCGTTCTGTAGTACAGAGGGTCGCTATGATTCTCGACTCCATGGTCCCTAACAACAACAAATCTCCACATAAATCTCAATCTCAGTTAGCAGAGATCCCTTCCCATCACCATTGAAACTGGCATTTCTTGGTCCAGATAATAGGGGTCACGTCCAAGCTCGCACCTTCTGAGATGTATCATTCATCCCCCACGCAAAATGCCCAGCACAGCCTGGTGACTTTCTCCCTCTCTGAGGATCCCAGTCTGATCAGGACTCCTTCCTCACTGTTCCTTCCTGCTTTCCTCCACCTTTTCACAGCCCTTGACTTGGAGCGTTGGTCAAGTCATTGTCAGCCCCATTCTGTATGTGTCTATAAAGGGGAAAAAAAAAAAAAAGAAGAACAAAAAGACTTAATTCCCATTGTTACCAAGATTTGAACCTGCTGTCACAGGTGAGAAGCTCTGTGGTTGTCATCTGGAGAGCAGAGATCTCTACTACAAGTAAAGGAAAGGAAGGTGAAAAAGTGGTAAGAAGCCTGGTGTCTTAGTTATCTAGTGCTGCTATAACAGAAATATTACAAGTGGATGGCTTTAACAAACAGAAATTTATTTTCTCACAGTTTACGAGGCTAGAAGTCTGAATTCAGAGTGCCCACTCTAGGGTAAGTCTTTCTCTCTCTGTTGGCTCTGAAGGAAGCTCCTTGTCTATTCAGAGTTTTTGCTCCTGGGCAATCTTCACGTGGCTTGGCATCTCTTTTCCCCCATCTCTGCTTCTTTGGCTTGCTTGTTTAATCTCTTTTACATCTCAAAAGAGATTTCTTTTATATATCAAAAGAGAATTGATTTAAGACACACATTATGCAACCCAATAGGACAGGGTAGAACTGCCCCATAGGGTTTTCAAGAAGCGGCTGATGAACTCGAACCACCCACCTTTTGGTTAGCAGCCATAGCTCGCTGTAGCTCTTAACCATTGCTGTCACCAGGGCTCCAGAAGAAAAAAAAAAAAAAAAACACTTTATGGTTCAGTGGATTACCAACCACAGCAACCCTACAGGACAGAGTAGAACTGCCCTATAGGGTTTCCAAGGAGTGGCTGGTGGATTTGAATTGCCAGCCTTTTGGTTAGCAGGCTTATCATTTAACCGCTGCGCCCCCAGGACTCCGCCAAGGCTCCGGTCCTATCTTATAAACTAGCAAAGACAATTCATTCCCGAGTGAGATTATAACCACAGGCATAGAGGTTAGGATTTACAACATATATTTTTAGGGGACACAATTCAATCCATAACAGCTGGCCTACATGCCCCTACCTCTCTTAGGCAAAGTGCATGTTCTACCATTACACCTGAAAACTTCTGGTTGGTCCATTTTTAAAACCAAAGTCTTAAGTGCTACAGCCCTACTTCACTTTCCAGGCCATCCAGGCCTGCCAGGAAATTCGAAGCCTCAAAGACGTTTTCAGCAGCATGTACCATAAATCTTACTAACAGTTTCTTAATTTTATTAAAGCTGTTTGATTTAGCTTTGTAACTAACCTAAATATCGTGATCCCTATTTTATAAATGAAACTGAAGCTCAGATGAGTTATCATTTTCCTCAGTTCACATAACTGTAAGGAGCAACACCAGAAATGAAAAACCGATTTACTTTTTTAATTTAAAAAGCTTGGATCCAGCAATTGTACTCATAGGTATATACCTACATGAGTTGAAAATTTATGTTCACACGAAAACCTGCCCATGGATGTTTACAGAAGAGTTATTCATAATTTCCAAATTTGGAAATAACTAAGCTGCCCTTCAATAGGTGAATGGATAAACAAACTATGGTGCATCCATACAATGGAATATTATTCAGTGATACATAGAAATGAGCTATCAAGCCATGAAAAGACATGAAGGATATTAAGTGCATATTACAAAGTGAATTAAGCCAGTCTTTAAAAAAAAACAAAAAACCTACTTATTATATGCTTCCAACTGTATGACATTCTGGAAAAGGCAAAACTACACAGACATTTAAAAAAAAAGTGGTTGCCAAGGATTCAAGGGGAGGGAGGGAGTGATGAAAAGGTGGAGCCCGGGGGAATTTTAGGGCAATAAAACTATTCTGTATAATATTGTAATGATGGACACATGACATTATACCATTATCAAAGCCCATAGAACTGTACAACACAGAATGAACCCTAATGTAAACTATGGACTTTAGTTGGTAATAATGTATCAATATTGGTTCATCAATTGTAACAATGTACCACACTAATATAAAATATAAATAATAGGAGAAACTGGGGGTGAAGAGGAGTATATGGAAAGACTCTGTAAGTTTCCAGTTATTTTTCTATAAACTTAAAACTCCTCTGAAAATAAGATCTATTAAATTTTTAAAAAACAAACAAATGTATACTCTTCCTTTAACCTAGTAAACAGTCTCAGCGTCTATTTTTTTTCCACTTCAGCTCATTCATGCATTCATTCATGTGAAAAATACTTATAAATGTGTTGATTTATTCTTCCATCCATCAGACATGAATTCGGAGCCTGTTCTGTGTCTGCCACGCCCGGACAACACTGTTAAGTGCTCTTAACTCCTTCTTCTCCCTGAAATCTCTTCACCCAATGTCTTGACAAATACTGTAGAGTCTTCCTGTACAATCTGTCTAGAATCTTGCTCTTTCTTCTCATTCATTTATCCTTTCGTTCATTCTACAGTGCGTGGAGGATGCATTCTGGAACAGGCAGTGCAGTGGGTGCTGGAGATGCAGAAAGACTCACGCTGCTAACCTCAGGAGCTGACAGGACAACAGAGGATAAACCTCAATCCTTAAATACTTTTATAACTTCTTTCCATTTCTCCTCATTTCAGTTTCACTATTTCTAACCTCTGACATTTAGAGCTAAAACCTTTTTCCTAAAGGTTACTTTGACTTTTCAAAGATTCTTAAGCCTCCACAGTGTTCTCCCAACATAACTCCAAGTGTCCAGGCTTTTCAATCACTACTTCCCTCTGTGAGTATTTTACACACACACACACACACACACAGACACACACACACAGACACACACACCCACAGACACACACACACGCAAAATGGGTATTCTCCTCACAAAGGAATGTTCTCTCCACCCTGTGTTCCCTCCTCATCTGCATTCCTCAAGGTCCATTCTTGATACCCTCAGTCTAATATGATCTTGCCTCATGACCCCCATGGCTTCTTTCTGTAATATTGTTGTGATTTTTGCTGTTCTCTCATATGATATGAATATATGATTTCTACACGACACACCTTAATGGGACTTGAACCCAAATCTCTCAGAAATTAGGAAGAAAAAAAAACCCTCACAGATAAATGAGTTTCTGGATTATAGCAGCTATCACACTTGCTTAACAAGTGTAGTCTTTGGTTGGAAACCAAGCAGAAACACTTGGTGCTGTTTGCTTCCAGAACTAGGGGGAGGCCACCCCACTGCCTCCTCCTGGGTGGCCACAGCTGCAGGGAGAAAATGACAATCTCTAGTTGGGAAGTCCTCTATTCTTTTCTTGAAAATCAGAAACCTATAATGTTGGCGGTGCCTAAGCTTTGCCACCACGCCTTTTTCCGATTTACCTTTTCTTCTCCCTGGCAGCACGGCAGGCTTGAGCAGTCAAGGTGCTCTTGCTACAGGCCATCTCAGAGATCGCCCGCCTGGGGTTGAGTACTGGTTCTGCAATAATTCTGCTAAAAACCAAACCCATAGCAGTATAGTCAATTCCGACTCTTGGAGACCCTATAGGACAAAGTAGAACTGCCCCACAGGATTTGTTGTTTCTTATTGTAGTTAGGAGAGTTTTTATATATTCTGGATCCAAGTCATTTATCAGATATTTGGTTTGCAAATATTTTCTCCCAGTATTTGCCTTATATTTTCATTTTCTTAAAGATGTCTTTCAAAGGGCAGGCATTTTTAATTTTCATAAAGTCCAATTTATCACTTTTTTTCATTTAGTGTCTTATCAAAGAAATCTTGGCATAATCCAATATGACAAAGATTTTCCTCTACTATTTCTAGAGGTTTTATACTTTTAGGTTTTATATATTGTCTATGACCAAATTCACGTTAATTTCTGAACATGGTGCAAGGAGGGCTCAAGGTTGTTTTTAAATTTTTGCATATGAGTGGCCAATTGTTCAAACATCATTTGTTAAAAACAGTAGTCATTCTCCAATAATTTACCTTTGTATCTTTGTAAAAACAAATCAACTGACTGTGTATATATGGGCATATATCTAAGCTGTTGTGTTCCTTTCATTTATATGTCAGTTCTTTCACCAATACCACACTGTCTTGATTACTGTAAATTTATAAGTCTTAAAATCAGGTATTGTGAGTCCTCCATCTTTGCTTTTCATTTAAAAAATTGTTTCAGCTATTCCACATCTTTTGCTTTTCCATTTAAATTTCTGCTCAATTCCTATATCAAAGCCTGCTGGAATTTTGATTGGGATGAAGTAAATATATATATAAATTTGGGAAGAATTAACATATTAACAATATTGAATCCTTCAATCCATGAACACAGTATATCTCTCAATTTAATAGGTTTTATTTAATTTATCTCATTAATGTTTTGTGGTTTTCATCATACACATTGTCATGGATTGAATTGTGTCCCCCAAAAAATGTGTGTAGCAATTTGGCTAGGTCATGATTCCCAGTATTGCATGATGGTGTTATCTGATGTGATTTCCTTATGTGTTGTAAACTCTACCACTATGATGAGATTATATGTGATCTCCTCATGTGTTGTAAATTCTATCACTGTGATGAGGTTATACTGATGAGGTGGACAAGATTAGTGTCTTAATGCAATCTCTTTTGAGATATAAAAGAGAGAAGCGAGCAGAGACACATGGGAACCTCATACCACCAAGAAAGCAGTGCTGGGAGCAGAGCGTGTCCTTTGGACCTGAGGTTCCTGCGCAGAGAAGCTCCCAGACCAAAGGAAGACTGATGACATGGACTTCCCTCCAGAGCTGATGGAGAAAGCATTCCCTTGGAGCTGATGCCCTGAATTTGGACTTGTAGCCTACTGGATTGTGAGAGAATGGACTTTCTTTGTTGAAACCATCCAATTGTGGTATTTCTGTCGGAGTAGCACTAGATGACTGAGACACACTTCTTACATATATTTTGTTAGTTTTATCCTTATTTTATTTTTTAAGCTATTGTAAATGGTGTTTTTTTAAATTTCAATTTCCATTTGTTCATTGCTAGTGTACGGAAATACATCTAGTTTATGTACATTAACCATGTATCTGTGATTTTTCTTAACTCCCGTATTAGATCTAGTAACTTCTGCATTCATTGGAATATTTTGCATAGACAATCATGCCATCCATCAGTTTGCTGTTGTTGTTGTGTGCTGTTGAGTTGATTCCAACTCATAACAACTCTATAGGACAGAATAGAACTGCCTCATAGGGTTTCCTAGGCTGTAATCTTTACAGGAGCAGATCGCCAGGTATTTTCTCCCATGAAGTGGCTGATGGGTTCGAATCACCCACCTTGCGATTAACAGCTGAGGGCTTAACCATTGCGCCACCAGTTTTCCTTTGTCCATCAATAAAGACAGCTAATTTCTTCCTTTCCAGTCTGTATGCTTCTGTTTATTTTTTCTCTTGCCTTATTGCATATCCCATCTACTTTTCATTTACTCTTCAATGAAGCAAAACTGAACTATAAGCTAATCTTTTATGTGTCTTTATTTTCTACTTCCATGTCTTTGTTAATGAAATTCCTTAAGTTTTCCTTCTCATGTCCACCACATCCTCCCTTCATTCCAACACACAAACTTCACCAGAAAATTCCTATATATCCTTCAAGGCCCAGTGCAAATGTTACATTCTCTATAAACTATATCCTGATTTCTTATCTGAAAAAACCTACTCCAAAGTTCACATGACTTTTTTTTCTATGTATAATATGCTCCAGTAACACCCATTAAACCTGAATACTTTGAGACATATGAATATTTTTTTTCTTTAAGTCCTTTCCTGCAAGACTGTAAATTCCTTGAAAGAGTGGACCACGTTTTATACTTCTCTTTGTCCATCGTATCTAGTGCAATTGAAGAATTAACAAGTGTTTTTTAATGTTATTATATATAAATATTATTATTATATAACACTTTGGCGCTCTGGTGGTGAAGTAGTTAAGAGTTCAGGCTACTAACCAGAAGGTCAGCAGTTCAAATCCACCAGCTGCTCTTTGGAAACGCTACAGGGCAGTTCTACTCTGTCTTATAGGGTTGCTATAAGTAGAAATCGACTTGACTGGTAATAGGCTTATATAATTATTATATAATATTTATAAAATATATATATATAAAATATTTTCACTCCAGGATTCTAATGTCTTAATGGATGTAGCCAGTAGCTGGTTGATTTATGTAAATTATAAATTACATAACTGAATGCTTTTCAGAGGGGATTTAATAAGCTATTATCTGTAGAGTAAATGCAGGCTTTAATTCAGAAGTTGAACTCAAGTTAATGTTATACTCCATCAGAAACTTTGGTGTGTATGTCCTCATTCTAATCCAACATGCCGATTCTCAAACACATTCCTGTGTTAGGGACATTTGAAAGTGGTTTTTACTTATGATTTAAACAATAAAGATGTACAAATTTGAGAACTTTAAATTTCATAATTTATCACCATTTTTATACTAATGGCACATATGAGATCTTTTCAGCTCTTAAATGGACTATGGCTATAACTTTATAAGAATGCCAATCATTTTCAACATAAAATAGTGACGTTACCTAGTATTTTGCTGGTTCTCTAAATCTAGAAGAGGCCTATATATTTTTAAAGTTAGATTCTTACTAAAATATAATGTTCTAATTACCACAGCTATGCAAAAACTTACTCCTAAAATCTGGTGTCTTAAAACATGATTTTAATTTCCTCAGCATTTTGTGAATCAGGAATTTAAAAGAGTTCAGCTGAGTCATTCTTCCTTGTGGTCTGTCATGCAGTTGAAGTCAGACAAAGTCATATAAAGGCTCGGTTTGGCTGGACGTCCAATATAGTTTGCGCATATGGCTCTCAATGGAGGCTAGATGTCAGCTGGGACCATAGCTGGGCTGTCAAAGTGAATACACATCTCCTCTCCAGCATTGTGGTCTCAAGAAGGTTGAAATTCTTACATAATGATTGGCTTCTTCCTGAACGACTGTCTGAAAAGAAAATATAAAAGCTGCATGACCTTTTTGAAACCTAGCCTCATAAGTTACAGAGCATCACTTTTACTGCATTTTATTGATTGTAGGTGGGTCGTTATGTCACCCTAGATTCAAGGAAAGGGGACATAGAACCCCGTTATCCATAAAAGGAATGTCAAAGAATATGCAGACTTGTTACACAACTGTCATAAGTGGTACTTCACTCTATGTGAAGTCAAGAATGGTTAGTAGTCTAACTCACTGTGATGCTCTCTTGATAAATAGAAAAGCATTCCTCCAACTAGGCATTGCCACTGTTTGTTAAGAGTGCAATGTTTGTATAAGGGAAAGGTCCATTAGTATTTCAGAAGAAGGTCAGGATAGGGAACTAATCATTGTTTATTTTCTTTCCAAGTATATGCATATTAATTTTCATGCTGACATCATTAGTGACTGCTTTGGTGTTCAAACCTAGCTATTCAGCTGGAAGAAAAAAAGCAAAAAAAAAGAAACTAACCTAAACTCATGTAATGTCCATCTGTGATAACCAACCAGAATTAACTTGTAATTTCCTAAATTTCCAGTGTGATATACACTGAGAAATAATAGCCTCTTGTTAAATTTGTCCAAATACACTCTGCACTCACTTCCATTACTAATATGAACCCTTAAATTATTTTATGTATCCTAATTTTTATGTATTCAGTGAATATTTATGCAGCACTTCTTATGTGTCAGACTCTGAGCTAGGTGGCAACCGTACTAGGATGATTACAGGATAGTCTCTGTCCTTAAGGTATAGAGGAGGCACATAGTTAAACAGAGAAATGCATTCCAGCCTGTTAATGGTTATAGGCAAAGGCAGATATCAAGAAGTCTTATAGAAGGTTTTTCGAATGGTGGGGTACGTAAACAACGAAAATTCTGAGCTGGTTGTTAAAGAATACATAAAGCAGGAAAGAGAGGGACAGAGGATAGCGGAGCAAGTCATTCTAGGCAGAAAAGTTAAAGCAACACCCCATGAGTAAGATGAAGCACCTAGATTTTGTGTATTTGGTGGACTTTAAAACATTTTAGGATGTGCTCGTGTAGGGAAAAAAAAAGGTTTTAGGAATAAGCAAGGGACAAAGTATGAAGGACTTAAAGTTTTAACTTAATGCTGACAAAAGTGGAAAACCACCAAAGCCTGTAAGTAGATAGCAGCTGCGTGAAGAAAATCAGTTGATCAAGTTTATAGATGTTAACATGAACAGAATCAACAAGAAATGTTAACTGACTGAATGTGGGGTGAGAGAGATGGAGAAGTCAAGAACAACTCCTGGAAATCCGCCTCGGGAATTTGCAGGGCATGGCTTTCTTTAGTTGATACATGTTATGCAGGAGAAGAAGGAAAGATGTCAATTTTGGACACATTAAGTTAGACAAAAGCAATGATGAAAAAGCATTTCAAATATTGATGTGAAGCTCAGGTAAGAGAACTAGGCTGAAGATGCATATTTTGAAGTCCACTCCAGATATATGGCACTGAAGCCAAAGAAATGAATATAAAAACAAAGAGTGGAAAGAAAGGAGAACACAGGACATAACAGTATATATTCACTGACTCAGGTATCCAACTTCTTTTTTAATGTAGTTATCCCTGAAAGGACCCATGGATATAAAAAGACATTTTGAGGAACATGTGATACTTTCGTTTATTTGCATTTCTTGAAGTTTATTTTCCCAATTCTATAGTTCTTATGCCCATACACTAAGAGAATGCTTTGGAGTAACATTTTTCAAGGAGTAATCTTGCTTTTTCTAACTGGACCTGGCATTGTGGGAAACTCCTTTATATTTGTGGAACATATGTACACGATCATCATGAGTCCTGTGAAGAAACAGATTGACCTTATTCTCAGTCATCTGGCTTTGATGAATTCCACGATACTTTTTACCAAAGGAATACCAGAGACAATACTGCATTTGGCTTTAAAAACATCCTCGGCGATGTTGGTTGTAAAATATTTATTTATCTTTGGAGAGTGTCCCAGGGTCTGTCCATCTGCACCACCAGCCTCCTGAGTGTGGTCCAGGCCACCACCATCAGGGTCAGAGATGCTTCCTGGATGAAGCTCATACCAAGGACCCCCTGGCATGACCTTCACTTGTTTCTGTGCTTTTGGATCTTCAGTTCCCTAATGAACACTAACTTGCTCTACTCCATCAAAACCACCAGCAACATAACCAGATCTAGATTTTAGACATTATACTAATTGCTGCTCAATTCCACCCCCCAGAAAGATAATGAAGTGGATTTTTCTTGTTCTCATGATATTGCAATATGTATTCTTCATATGCCTCATGAGCTGGGCCCGCAGCTACATGGCACTTCACCTGCATGAACATCACAAGCATGTTCTGTATCTTAAAAACTCTAGATAAAGCCACAAAACTACTCCTGAGATCAAAGCCATTCAAAGTATTCTGCTGATGTTTTGTTTTCTTTCCTTTTATTGGACAGATTCTATTTTGTCCTTCTATATGGCTTCTTTATCAGGAAGACATTCTATAGCACTAACTATTGAAATATTACTAACACTTGGATATGACATTTTCAGTCCTTTCATATTAATTATCAGGAATAGCCACCTAACTAAATGCTGGCAATATGCTTGATACGTGTATGAAATATCTATGTACATAAATCGTTCGAGAAACCAATGCTGTAGCCATTAAGGACTGTGTAGGTATACATTTAACAGTTGCTTAACCAAATAAGGGCTTGTTTATTTATTTAAAAAAAAAAAAAAAAAAAAAAACCTCTGGCAGTACAATGCTTGAAGAGGGACACCAAAATAATTATAAAAGAACTGAGATTCCTTCTAGCTTCCATCTTTGGGGTATGGATTTTGTCTTCATCTTGTACAATGACAGATCCACTCTTAATCTTCTCTCAGCAATCCAGGCAACAATGAGAAAGAACCAACAAGAAAACAAGAGTAACATCTATATCAGGATAAGAAAACTTTTCTAGCATTCTCCATAAGATTTATTGATATTCTATCTCATCAGTAAATTCTATATGACATGAAGACCCTTATACAAAGGAACTTGAGAAATGCAGTTTTTTGTTTTTACTCATGGCAACTACCTACAATATCAGGGTTCTTTTAATAAGGAAAAAGAGGAGAATACATATTTGGGAGATAACTTGTCAGAAAGTAAGTATTGGAATATTTCTCTTGAATTCAAAATCTTATATGAGGAGTCAATTCAGAGTGAAGAAACATTTGCGAAAACATTTACTTAAAGCAGAAAAGGAGGAAAATATAATTTATTCTATGTTTTACCTCCCCATCACTATTCCTCAAAACTGCATACTTAAATTATAGCTCTGGTATCTCAAAATTTATCAAAATAAAAATCACAATTTTCACCTTTCATTTTGGGAATAAAAGACTTCAGGTTAGTAAGGCTATGTTGAACTGGCTATTCTCATATATTGCCAATGGAAGTATAAACTTTTGTATTATCTGTGGTCACCTTGGTAATACCTATCAAAATAAAAAATCATATACCCTTGGATTTGTCAACTTAATTTTTTAGAAATTTATCCTACATATATTCTTGTATGTATATGTATGTGTATGAAGTGGTATGTATACAAGATAATTGCACTATTGCTGATCGTATTCATTTCCTAGGGCTTCAGTAACAAATTATCAAAAATTGGATGGTTTAAAACAACAAAAATTTATTCTCTCACAGTTTCGGAGTCTAGAATCAAATCAAGTTTTTGGCAGGAACAAGTTAACTCAGAGGGCTCTAGAGGAAGGTCCTTGCACAAAGTAGATATTTTCTGGTAGCTTCTGGTAGTTCTAAAGATTCCTTAGCTTGTGGCAATATAACTGCAATATCTGCCTCCATCTTCATCACATAGTCGTTTTCCCTCTGTATCTGTCTGTGTCTTTGTTCCTTCTCATCTTTTTATAAGGATACCAATTGCCATGGATTGAATTGTGTCCCCCAAAATATCTGTCAACTTGGCTGGGTCATGATTCCCAGTGCTGTATGATTATGTACCATTTTGTTCTCTAACATGATTTCCTTATGTGTCGCAAACTCTATCACTATGATGTAATAAGATGAATTAGCAGCAGTTATACTGATAACGTATACAGATTGGATAGTGTCTTAAGCCAATCTCTTTTGAGATATAAAAAACAGAAATGAGCGGAGACACATGGGAACCTCATACCACCAAGAAAGCAGTGCGGGGAGCAGAGCGTGTACTTTAGACCTGAGATTCCTGCGCAGAGAAGCTCCTAGACCAAGCGAAGGTTGATGACATGGACCTTCCTCCAGAGTCAACGGAGAAAGTGTTTCCCTGGAGCTGATGCCCTGAATTTGGACTTGTAGCCTACTGGACTGTGAGAAAATAAACTTCTCTTTGTTAAAGCCATCCACTTGTGGTATTTCTGTTACACCAGCACTAGATGACTAAGATACTAACCATATTGGATTAGGGCCTGTCCTACTTCAGTACGACTTCGTGGTAACTTAACTGATTAAGTCTGAAGAGACTCTGTTTCTAGATATGGTGACATTCAGTTATGGGGTTTAGGACTTGAACATATCTTTTGGGGGGACACAAATCAACTGATAGCAGTGGGAATAGCTAAATATGGGAATAATC
Source organism: Trichechus manatus latirostris (assembly GCF_000243295.1). NCBI lineage: Eukaryota > Metazoa > Chordata > Mammalia > Sirenia > Trichechidae > Trichechus > Trichechus manatus. Next base: position 725,190 of record NW_004444281.1, on the reverse strand, counting down.
TAAATGCTCATTACTAGGGAACTGATTAAATAAATACAGTACTTTCTATAATGGAATATTCTTATACTCTTTGCCATCTTTAAGAAGAATGAAGCATTCTATAGATTGATATGAAATGATCTCTCTGATTACATTTGTTATTAGCTTATGTACCATAAAACCTCATGGGATCTGGTTTATTGGTTTAGAAGTTTCAGCTCATGGTTTTATGGGACATTCTAGGTAATTGGCCTAATATTGTGTTTAGTGCTTCTGTTCTGTCTCCTAGTTTGTTGTGTAGTGCCTGGGGTCTTAAAAGCTTGCAAATGGCCATCCCAGATACAACAATTTTTCTCCATTTATCCGGAGCAACAGAGGAAGAAGGTGAGTCAGGAATGCGGGAAGAAATGGAATGTGTGGCTAATTGCCCCATGAGCAACTGCCTCCCTTGCCATGATACCAAGACTTGATGGTGCCTGGCTACCGTTACTGAACATTTTGATCAAAGTTTGTATAGAAGAATCCTGATAAAAAAGACGTAATTGCAGAATAGAATTTCAAGTTCTTATGGAATCCAGAATATCTGGAGCCAGGGAGACTGGATGAATCCCCGAAACTATTACCCTGAGGTAATCTTGAAACCTTAAACCAAAAATATCTCCTGAGGTCTTAAAAGCAAACAACAGTTTAGCTTAACTAGTAAAGAATGTCTGCCTTAAGCCTTGTTCTCTTTTAAAAACTATTTATATGGGATCAAATTGACAACACCAACTTGAAAGATTAGATAGGAAACCTAGCGGGTAGTGAGTTTATATTAACAGGAGAAACAGTTCAGAAAAAGAGGATGAGAATGCTTGCATAAGCTGAAGAATGTAATCAATGTCACTGAATTGTACACGTAGAAATTGTTGAATTGGTGTATGTTCTGCTGTGTATATTAACAACAACAACAGCAAACAAATGTTACAGAAAAATATGTAAGATGAAGAGTAATCCGTATAATGTGTGACCCTTTTTACACAATACTTATTTTATAAGAATGGTGGCATATGTTGGAAGCCAAAATTGGTGGGAACTGAAAAAAAAAAAAAAGACCAAGGGGCTACTGAAAGAATTTCACCATAAATTATTGCCATAGATTGAATTATGACTCCCAAAAAATGTGTGTATCAGTTTGGCTGGGCCATGATTCCCAGTATTGTGTGTATTAGGGTGGGATTGTATAACACCCTTACTAAGGTTACATCCCTGATCAAATGTAAAGGGAGTTTCCCTAGGGTGTGGCCTCCACCACCTCTTATCTTACAAGAGAATAAAAGGAAAGGGAAGCAAGCAGAGAATGGGAGGACCTCATATCACCAAGAAAGCAGTGCCAGGAGCAGAGCCTGTCCTTTGGACCCAAGGTCCCTGCACGGAGAAGCTCCTAGTCCAGGGGAAGAGTGAAGAAAAGGCCAACACAGAGAGAAAGCCTTCCCCTGGAGCTGATGCTCTGCGTTTGGACTTCTAGCCTTCTAGACTGTGAGAAAACAAATTTCTCTTCGTAAAAGCCATCCACTTGTGGTATTTCTGTTAGAGCAGCACTAGATGACCAAGACAAGTATTATCATGCAAACAAATGCAAAAGTCCAGGCATAATACTTAGACTAGATCAAACACAGCAGAAAAGCTTAAAGAACTGCAAAAGTCACAACTTGACAATCTGTCCAAAATAACGCCAAAATACCAAGGACTCTAAAGAGAAATGGCAAATGTTGCCAAATAAACAGATCATGGGTACACTAAATACACAAAACAAACATAATCAAAAATAACCTTCAGAAATTCACCCAGTACATCAAAATCCCAGACATGTCTGGGAGAGTGGGCATCACAAAAAATGACCTACATCATTCAGAAGCTGTAAGTATGCTAAGTTGGTGAGCAAAAGCCATATCCCCACAGACTGTTCATGGTACATGAATACGATGGAATTCACTGAGCTATTCACCTGAGTGGAGCCCTGGTGGTGCAGTGGTTAAGAACTCAGATGCTAACAAAAAGGCTGGCAGTTCAAATCCACCAGCTGCTCCTTGAAAACCCTGTGAGGAGTTCTACCCTGTAGGGTTGCTGTGAGTCAGAATCGACTCTGCAGGAACAGGTTTGGTTTTTTTCATCTGAGTGAAACAGATCTATAGAGATAGATTATTGGAAAATTTCCAGGATGTATTAAGTAAGAAAGGAATATGCAAAATGGTATGTGTTATTTAAAGAAAAATATACAAAACAGTATATTTAAAGCTTTATATGCTAATTTGTTAATAAGTTCTATTACTTTGATGAAAAAGCACTTTATGGGTAGGAATCAATCCCTAGTAAAGAAATGTACATGAGGAGAAATGTATGAAAAGAGAATTTTAGGAGAGTCTGTGTGAAAAACTAGGAGAAGAGACATGCATGAATAACAAGGTGGCCAAAGGGTTCCAGCTTCCCTGGAACATGGCATGCTGACTAGTAGACATGGCGCCAGAGAAGAGAATGTAAGAAGTTTACAATGGCATAGACTTGATCTTCCTGCTTCCTTTCTCACTAACAGGTTGGGTGTCAAATGGGGACTCTCTAGTGGCCCAAAAGAAGTTTCTCAGTCACTATCTCTACATTCTTTGTCCACACACAAACGGCCCAGGTTTTGTATAAATCCATGAAGCTGATCATTTTCTAAGACGGGACTCAGTTTGTCGTAATGGAGGTCTGGTTGAGCCTGTTCTTAACCTCTCCCCTTCTCTTTAGCTTACCTGGAATTTGGTTTCATAGAAAAACTCTCACACACAGATCAGAGCTGCTCCTCATCGCTGTTCTCACCAGAACCCTAAGACTATTTGTATAACACAAAGGAGCAAAGATACCTTTCAAGATGCTGACCGTATTTTGTTTACCAACAACATAAGCTTAGCTTTTGGAAATTAAGTTTGTGGCTCATTGAGGATGAGACTGCTTTTCCTTGGACTTCTTCCTAGACAGACCTTATCAATTTCTGTTGTTGATGAATGAATTCCAAGTGAATATGTTACTTGAGACACCTCCTGCCTGTAGACAGAACACAGCAAAATCCACTCCTTCTGTAGACATTAGTTTTGAAAAGGTTTTGAAAGGTAGTTTTCTCTTGAGAAAGTCTATGAACCGGAGCAGGGTTACAACATGTTATTAACGGTTCCATTAATATAGAAAAAAAGTAATTCCATCTGGCTCTACATGGAAAATAATAATCTGATTTAAAATGTAACTAAGATTCTAATGGCATTTTTAAAGGGCTCCTGAACCCCCTGCACTGAGCAATTCACTGATCAATTTGGGGTGTTACACAGAGAGAAAAGTAAGATGTATTCATTATCTCTATTTGTTATTAGCAATGTAAATACTAACAACTGTGATTTATTAAGAATATATTATGTGGTAGACTTCTTAGAAACATAACCTGCATGATTGTCAGTTATCTATTTAGCAATGGGAAAGTAGAAAGCCAAGATTACCCAAAGTCAGAGAGGTTATTAGAGCAAGCTCAGGGATGAAAACTCAGTTACAACAAAGTCCAAAGTCCATGATATTTTTCCTGAATCATCCATCACCTCTAAACCTAACACTGTACCAGGTTATCTTTCTAATTAAAAAAAAAAAAAAAAAAACAAGTAAAAGCTATCAACTGAAACTGTCGCATTGAACAGACGAGGACTAGTGAGTATAACCATAAAATTGTTCCAACTTGTCTTAGAAATCAAGGGCAGTGTTGCAGAGGTGATATCTGAGTTTAATTGATTCACAATGAAGAGTCGTCCTGAGATGCCCTTTATCTTCACTCTTATTAAACATTGTGCTGGAAGTTCTAGCTAGAGCAGTAAGGCAACAAAAAGGAATAAAAGGCATCCAAATTGGTAATGAAGAAGTTAAACTGACCCTGTTTGCAGATGATATGATACTATACATGGAAATCCCTTAGGACTCCATGAGAAAACTACTGGAACTAATAGAAAGATTCATCAGAGTAGCATGATACAAGATAAACATACAAACATCAGCTGGATTCCTATACACCAAAAAGAGAACAATGAAAAGGAAATCAGGAAAACAAAACCATTTATAATAGCCTCTAAAAGAATAAAATACTTACAAATAAATCTAACCAGGGATGTTAAAGACCTATACAAAGAAAACTACAAAACACTACTGCAATAAACCCAAAGGGATCTACATAAATGGAAAAACATACCATGCTCATGGATCGGTAGACTCAACATTGTGAAAATGACAATTCTACCCAAAGCAATTTACAAATACAATACAATCCCAATCCAAATACCAACAACATTCTTTAAAGAGATGGAAAAACTAATCATTAACTTTATATGGAAAGGGAAGAAGCCCCGGATAAGTAAAGCACTATTGAAGAAGAAAAATAAAGTAGGAGGACTCGCACTACCTGACCTCAGAGCATACTATACAGCTATGGTAGTCAAAATAGCCTGGCACTGGTCCAACAATTGATACATTACCAGAGGAACAGAATTGAGAACCCAGATGTAAATCCATCCACCTATGGTCACCTGATACGCGACAATGGCCCAAAATCCATCAAATGGGGAAAAGACAGTCTTATTAATAAATCGTGCTGGCAAAAGTGGATGCCCATCTACAAAAAAAAAATGAAACAGGACCATACCTCACACCATAGACAAAAACTAATTCAAAATGGATCAAAGATCGAAATATAAAGCCAAAAACTATAAAGTTCATAGAAGAAAAAATAGGATTAATGCTAGAGGTCCTAATACACAACATTAACAGGATACAAACCATAACCAGCTACACACAAACTCCAGAAGACAAGCTAGATAACTGGGATCTTCTAAAAATTAAACACCTATGCTCATCAAAAGACTTCTCCAAAAGAGTAAAAAGAGAACCAGCAGACTGGGAAAAAATTGTTGGACATTTCAAGTCAGACAAAGGTCTAATCTCTAAAATCTACAAGAAAATCCATCACCTCTACAACAGAAAGACAAATAATCCAATTAAAAAATGGGTAATGGAAATGAACAGACACTTCACCAAAGAAGACATTCAAGCGGCCAACAGACACATAAGGAAATGCTCGCGATCACTAGCCGTTAGAGAAATGCAAATTACAACTACAATGAGATACCATCTCACCCCAGCATTACTGTCAAGAATCAAAAACATTGGCAATAACAAATGTTGGACGGGCTGTGGGGAGATCGGAACTCATATGCACTGCTAGTGGGAATGCAAAATGATAGTATCATTTTGGAAAATGATATGGTGCTTCCTTAGAAAGCTAGAAATAGAAATGCCATATGATCTAGCAATCCCACTCCTAAGAATATATCCTGGAGAAATAAGAGCCATCACATGAACAGACATATGCACACCCATGCATATGGATATCCACACATATGCATATCCACCTCTTATTCTCCACCTCCAAAATATTAATGTCAGAACTCAGTCTCCTATCTCAAGTTCTAGCAAAAATACCCTTTATCTTACAAAGTTTCCCTGATTCTCTTTAAAAAAAAAAACAAAAACAAAACCTCGTCTGAATCACATCCATTTATCCTATGTATTATTAATGCATTACATTAGGCATTCTTTAATTTAACATGTATTAATTGAATGCCCACCATGTTCCAGGCAAAAATTTAGGTTCTTAGGTTGATCTAATAAACAATTGAAAAACAATACTCCTGGTCCCGCAGTGGTTAGGCATTAGGCTGCCAATCCAAAAGTCAACAGTTTGAATCCACCAGAGCGCCTTGGAAACCCTATGGGGCAGTTTTACTCTGTCCTATAGTGTGGCTTTGTGTCAGAATCAACTTGATGGCAAGCAACAGGTTTAATTTTTGTTTGTTTGTTTTGCTTTTCAATAATAGAGCTTATTTTTCTAGTACTTGGAAAACTAAGCAAAAATAAATTAGTAAATTAGAGTATGTTGGATGATGCTGTCTGCTATGGAGAAACATGAAGCATGAAGGAAGTTAGGGACAGCCGAGTTGGTAAATTAAAACAGGGTGATTAGCTATAGCTCCATTTAGAAAGTAACTGATTTAAATGTGATGAAGCCATCAACCATTACATATATTGAAGAAAAGAAAGCTGTAAGGAAAAAGTACATGCTAATCTGTGGCTATCGTACGCCAAGTGCATTCAGCACTTAGATCTTTCTTCTAATCCAATAGCTCAAGTCGAAAAATGTGTAGGGCGTATTTGATAAATCCTTCATGCAAGCAGGGAATGGAATATATGCCACCTTTACATACATTTCTAAGTAGCTAAGTCTCATGGCTATCTGTGACTCTGCTGTTGGTGCAAAGAAGTTATTTATAATGTCCCCATACACTAAATGGAACTCTCAATGTTAGTTAATGAGATAAGTACTCTTTCATCTATCTTGTACAGAAAATATGTATAACACCAGATTTTGTTTAGTCTACTTTGTGCTGAACTTCCAACACTAGAGAAAGCATGTAAAAAATCAGCACAATATTCATGATTCCTCACACCTCATTTGGATAAGAACACAGCCTGCACCTCTATTGTAATAAAGCCAGGGGGGCTGCAAAAATTTTCCTTCTCCCAGAAAATTTCAGTCCCTGAGTATAAAATGTGTTGAAATAAATGGATTTGTCAATTTTTTGAAAGATGTGGTTATAATTCTGTAGACCCAGCATCATGATTCAAAGCTCTATGGTTCCTGTCTAACTAATTTGAAAAGAACATTGAAGTCTTCTCATAGTGCGGAGCTCATAGCCTAGAGCTCGAAGGCTTCCAGATTTGGCATACTGAAGGGGAAACAGCATCTCTTCCTGTCTGTCTGAATAGGACGTTGAATTTATCTCCCTTCTTTCACCTACATCCTAACAAACCTACTCTCATGCTTTAATTGTTTGGTTTTTTTAAACTTCCTAGAATGAATGTGTGCTGGAGCCAGCTCACACAGACTTATGAGAGCTGATTGTTAAATATTCAGGAATTTTGCAAGCCTGTTGTTAAACTACTGGTAGTTTGAAATCAGCCATGATAGGAGCATTTATACCACAGAACTGGCAAATGTGTTGTGATGGTAGTGGTCCAGTAATTAGCACACCACGGAGAGTAACCATCATGGACCAGACACTGTATTAGTGCTATGTATACCGATATGAATAAGAGAGTATTTCTGGTCTCTAGAAACTTAAAACCTAATAAAGAGGATAAACAGACAATTATTTAATTATGTGACAGCCTAGAAACAGACTTTGAGCATACAGACACCTGAGGGAACCCCATCCCAATCTTTAAGTGCCGAGAGGGGTGAAGGAAATCTTGTGAGAGAGGATATGATGTGTCTGTGTTTCAGGCATACAGAAATAATGCTGAGGCCTGACATAGATTCAGTATCTAGTTTTTGTTTGCTTTGAGGAGCTGGAAATATTTATGTGTGAATTCTAACAGAAGAAACGAGACTGGATATAGATTCAATGTATAAGTGAATTCCCCTATCTGATTACTTCTGAAAAAAAGAATGCTAAATTTAATGATCTCAAATTCAATAGATAATCGTTACAATCCACGCTCACGGAAGAAACGCATAACAAATCTCAACCCTCTTAATGAAGAAATCAATTAGTAGCACAGAGGGTAGATAAAAGATTATTTTAAGAACAATAAATGGAAAGCTACTTGTGGCTTATTTCCAGATTTATGGGATGGGGTGGAGCAGAAAGTGTTAATAAAAGGTGATGTACATAGCAGAGCATTAGGGATAACTGCTAGTTAGGGACATGCTCCCTTCTCTTTCATCTTATGTTCTTGTTGAGCGCAGTCGAGTGGATTCCGACTCATAGCGACCCAATAGGACAGAGTGGGGAGGGTGAAATTGAATCAGAGCTAGAGCTTTCCGAAAGAGGTCTTTCTCAGTCTTTCTTTTCCGCATGTTCCCGATTCTGAGCATAGGTTGGTCACTGTGCTCCTCCTCTGAGAAGCTCTTTTCTTGGAGCTGCCCAGCTCTGTCCTGGTAATCGTGAAATTTCTGTACGATTCTAACAACCCGAAAACCAAAGTAGAACATGGAGAGATGTTTGCATTTCCCGTATGAAAATGGACCCAGCGAGGGAAATCAGCTCCAGTGGTAGAGCGCTCCCTTAGCAAGCGAGAGGCAGCGGGATCCAAGCCTGCATTCTCCAGTTTTTTATGCTCCCCTTCCCTCCCCTGATTGCATGATTACCCAGTGGTATTCGGATTTACCTGGCTTTAGCGAGGACTGTGCCACTGTGTTCTGTGCTAGGTTTGAAAAGAAATTAAACAGTGTATGCAAAACAAAAAAAGAACACAGTTGTCAAAAATAACTTTTCCAAATACACGTTTTTGGGCTTCAGCCCAAAGTTAAAAATATTTTTGCGGGAAAATAAATTTTCTCCTTCTGCGGACTAAATATGAGAAACACGCTGGAAATAGGGTCGGGGGCACAAGCAGGAGACTCTGGGTGTGCCGATTTTTTGCCTTTATTCACATCGACAATCCAGGGGCAGTTCGCAGAAGAAAATTTCTCTTCTCTCAGCTTCTCTAATAGTTGGCTAGGTATTGAGGAGAAAGACACAGCAGAGAGATTTGGAACGACCTTGTGTGAAGGTGAGGGCTGACATATTAATCCGGGTGGTCAGATATGCCTTTTCGAAGAAGGTGACAATTGACGCTTCTACTCACCTCCCTAAAGGGCTCATTCTGACGAAAATGTGCTCAAAATAAATTGGGAACCAGATCTTCCTCTAACTTTCAAGATGAACCACATTTAAAAATGTGTTTTTGAAATTGCGATATTATGCCGCTTTTAAAGAAACTGCATGAGGTTTCTGTATTAAGTACATCTCATGTGGCATTCAGCTCAAGTGGCCAGAGCAGAGCTCACCTTGCTGATGGGGACATTGAGTCTCTGTGTGCGCTGGGTTCAGGAGCTCCTGAAGGTCCTGGGGCCGTCAGGGTTTGCCTCCTCTATCCACTCTTCTCTTTTCCATCGCCCCAACCTCTGTCTGGCATCCCTTGATTCCTCTCAGCATTACCTTACGTACAGAACATAATAGAAAAATATTTTTATTGATTAAAACGTGTTTTTCTGTTTCAGGCTTTGGGATAGCTGTGTGTGTAAGCTGGGCAGTTGTTGGGGGGAGGGAGTTTCTAGAACTGTAATGTGATCTATTTACTTTCAGGAGATAAAGAAATTGAAGTTAGGAGGCAAGAGCAAGGTTTTCCCCATGTCCTTTTCTGGTAATCCCTTTTCCTCACACTCCTGGCTCATAGAGTTTTTTCCCCAGGCTTTGTCTGCGAAGTTCCGCCCTCAATCCGGTTCTGGCTGGGGCTTGGTGGCCTGAAGTTCCCTGCAGCCCCAGGTAACCAGGAAAGTGGGTAAGATGTGGCATATCTGGCAGTACTTAGAGATTGGGGAATTAGCTCAGATAGCACAGTGCTTTCTTAGCATGTGAGAGGTCGCGAGATCGATACCCATATTCTCCAGTTTTGGCTGTGTCTCGCTCTTCTTTGTATAGTCTGTTCTCACTTTGACTCTCTTCTTCCATTGACAGCCTAGGAGTTTCTCGCGTGGGAAACCTGGACGCCTCTGTTGTCTCAGTATTCCTACTTCCCAGAAAGACCAGTACCCCAGGTTCCAGAGTCCTGTCCTTTCCACTTCTGCCCAACGCTTGGTGCATTACTACACACTCAGGCCTTGACTCAAATTTCCCTCTCATGAAGACCGCTTGGTGATCTCTTTAAAATTGTAAAAGACAATGGAAAATTCTTAATTTTTTTTTAACTTACTTTTGGAATATGACCATTATTCCTCTGCCCACCCACTACCCCCCATGAGAATCATCTGTTCCCTGTATTTATGTTACACCAAGAAGTTTTGGAAGCCCTGGCAGAACAGTAGTTAAGAGCTCCACTGCTAACCAAAAGGTCAGCAGTTTCAATCCACCAGCTGCTTCTTGGAAACTCTATGAGGGAGCTGTACTCCGTCCTATAGAGTCACTATGAGTTGGAATCGAGTTGAAGGCAACATGTTTTCAATTTTTTTAAATTAATACTTGAACTGGTCAATCTACTTTGTCTCCACCTTTTCTATACCTTTCTCTTAAGAATGAATGTTCTCTGAGGCTCTATCCTTGGCCTCCTTCTTGTCTTGAACTAACCTTGCGGTATTTGTAGACACTTGGACACTGTAAGTAAATATTTCGGCAAACGTGACCCCTTGCCTGCAAGGATGTTTTGAACTGTTACCTTATATCAGAGCTATCCAAATGCATCATATAAAGTTTTAAATGGTCTAGTAGCAACATTAAAAAAGTAAATAGAAACAAATTAAATTAATTTTAATATCATATTTTATTAAATTATCATTTCAATGAGTAATCAATATGAAATTATTCAAGATGTATTTTAAAATTTTTTTTCATACTAAGTTTTTGAAATGTGATGTGTATTTTACACTAGTAGCATCGAATTATAGTCTAGCCACATTTCAGATACTCTATAACCACATGTCACCAGCTGTTAACCATATCAAACAGTACTTTCCTATAGAGTTTAGTACTTCTGCCGTCAACTACAACCCCTATATGCTTTATAGAGGGCCACATCTATGGAGTTCCACCTTTCATCCCTGACTTCCTCACTGATGGATCCACTTGCACATCCCATGAGTATTTCAGAACAATAAGACTTGAAGAGAACCCAATAATTTCTCTCCCCAAACCTGCTTTAGTTAAAGAAGTTCCAGTCTTAGAGAAAAGCACCATCATCCATGCAACTGCACAAGACAGAGACCCAAGGACTTTCATAGCCCTTATTACCATGGGCATTCAGTTTTTCACTAAATCCTGTCAATTCAACTTCTCTGTTTAAATTAGAAACACTAGCTTCTTTTTTTTTTCCCCCTTTAATAACCCAAGCTGATTTTGCCTCTGAGCCTTTACATAGCTATTCTGCTTGGAAGACTCAAGAGTCTTCATGTACCTGACTGTTCCACTGTTTGGGCGCTCCTTAAAGTCATCTCCTCAGAACACCTTTCCCTGAATCGTATCACATGTTTTACTTCCATCATTTATCTGGTTTACTATTTTGTTTTTATTTTTTGGCTCCCCATACAAAAATGTAATAGTCTTACTGGGGACTGAATCCCCAAGACTAATATATAATATAGTGCCCCAGAGCCTAACAGTTCAAGTGGACCCTTAATAAATGTGTGCTGAAGTGATGAAGGAATGAATGCATCTAACTCCACTGCCAGTACTTGGTATATCTATTCAGCATCTTTGCCAGGTACATTAGGATGATGCCAGAATTCCCCTCTGACCTTTAAGTGTACAATTTAAAGTTACAAATGCACATATTCTTTGACCCTGGTATTCTACTTCCTACAGGACTCTTGGGCATATGCCAGAAAAATGTATGTATGAAGACAATCATTGTTGCACTATTTGTAACACCAAGGGACTGAAAACCCCCTAAAGTCCATCAATAGGAAAATAGTTTAATATATCATGGCAGATCCATGGGATGGAATCTCTGATTAACTTAAAAGGAGAAGGGAGGCACAAGATAAAAAACGAAGAGATTCAAGGTCTACTGTTAAAAGTAAGTTTTCCAAAGTGTGTATAGCAAGGAGCCAAGCCCCAAAATCAAACTCGTTGCTGTTGAGTCCATTCCAACTCATAGCGACCCTATGGAACAGAGGAGAATTGCCCTATAACATGTCCAAAGAGTGGCTACTGGATTCGAACTGCCTTAACCACTGCACTACCAGGGCTCCAGCAAGGACCAATTACCCAAAAATATCCCTACGTACATAGATCATTTCTTGTACATTCCTTAAATAGTCTTTGGAAAGATGCATAAGCATTTGATAACATTGGTTGCATCTGGGCCAGAGACTTGAATGCCAGGGAACACAGCTGGGAGGGAAATTCTTCACTATCATCCCTTGGTAAACCTCTTGAATACTGAACTATGTGATTTTATTACCTGTTCAAAATATGCAAAATTTTGAAATGAAATATCTGTCTCGGTGGTCTCTGTACTTCTCTATTTTGGGGGGGGGGGGTGGCGAGGGGAAGACAAATGTGAATTCATTGTATTCTTTATCCCTAATTTTATTCCAAACTGTCTGGACTCCTTATAGGAATCTTCATCTACAAAGGCAATTTGGATATCCAGGGCCAGAAACTAAATATGCTCAGGACTATGGAAACATTGATAAAAGAGATTCTCAAAATTAAAGTGTTTTCCAGTCTTGGTAACACTTCTCACCTCTCTGCCCAAGGTTGAGAGTGGGGATGAGGATCAGATGGAGATGCAGTGAAGGAAAGGAAAGGGGAATCCCAGGCAGGCAGCCTCCTTTAGTTCCCAAGGGTTTTAATGGCCTGGAGGCAAGGGAGTGGAATTTCAAGTACTCCACCAAATGCCTACAGGTTCTGGAGTAAAGGGACTCAAGCCACAGAAACTGGAACCCACCATTCACTTCCCCAGCTACCCATAGCTCAAGCCCTTTGTGAGGAAAGAACAAACAGTGCCTGCTGAGGCACAGGGATTTAAGGGAGGCAGAGGTTGAACTGTAACCAGAGGGGGTTCTAGCCCTGTGAATAGGTCTGAGGTTCCACAAAGACCAGCTGTTAGATTATACACCTGCCGTTCACTCTATACAAAACATCCTCATATCTTCTCCCAGCCTCAACCGTTGGATAAGGGATGTCTTCCAAATCTACCAGGCCATTAATGACAGATTAAGTTTCTGTCAGGTCATTCCAGTCTCAAAGGTTCAGTTGACCACGTTCTCATTTGAGTCATCTAAACAATTTACTATTAATTCAGTCAATAAAAATGGGATTTAATGGATGAGATCTCCATGCATGCTATGATCACACAGTAAGAATGAGATTCCCATGTGGATGAAGGTCAGAAATAAAATCCATCACAATACTCTGAAATAACTGAGCCAAGGGGGGTATGTGAAGCCTCCAGATATCACAGTGAAAGCCCACTGCTTCTGGCCTGGAGGAGCTGAAGGTTTTTTCACCATGGGATGGCTCAGGGAGAACGTAGAGCACAGAGACTTACTGTGTTGTTGGAAGGGGACTGGGAGGAACAGGAAGCAGTAGACTAAACAACTCTCCAAACACTGTGTGGTCCCCACCGGTTTCCAGATCTTGTAGTGTCAACAATTAAAGCTGAACATTGATTTCTTTCTAACAACGATTTTTCAGTAACTGAAAAACAGAAGAAATTCCTTTTCATGTCTAAAGGATGGAATATTTAATTGGAATTTTAAACTAAAAGTATTTATCTTGAGTTACATATACATGTACAAGTATCCCCATAAACACGGTTTTCTACTTATACATAGCTCATCACACTGGGCAGAGCCCTGTGGTGCAGTGGTTAAAGCGCTCGACTGCTAACCAACCCACCAGCCACTCCACGAGAGAAAGATGTGGCAGTCTGAGTCCCTAAAGATTTACAGCCTTGGAAACCATATGAGGCAGTTCTGCTCTGTCCTTGGGTGCCTATAAGTCTGAATCGACTTGACCACAGTGGGTGTGTTTTTGCTTTAGTCACACTGGGAGATGGCAGGTGAAAGTGGATCCTGGAAATACCCACTCCAAACCATTTCCTAGGTGTCACTAGGTCAACAGTTAATTGATAACCCTAACTCTTTAAACACAAGAGCCACAAAACGTTCTGGGGTATCTGTGCTGATTAACCCAGCAGTTATCGGCATGGCCTCTCCTAGATGAGACGTGCTCTATTCTCTTCCATGAAATCGGGAAGTATAAATTGAGATAGAGGCAAGAAATTTCCCATAGCGATGTCCTCCAGGTCTTCCTTATCCCCTCCCTCCTCTTCTCAAATCAATGATTGCCCCCGCGTTCTTGCCCAAAGCTGTCTCTGAGATCCTAAACAGTTACTGTATTTGGATGCTGGCTTCAATCTTGGTGGCCAGAGGGCGTGCCATTTGTTGACCTGAATTGCAAATGAGCCAAAATCTGGAAAGCAGAGGTGCACGAGGGGTATTAGCTCAAACGGCAGAGTGTTCCCTTATCTTGCAAGAGGTAGCGGGATCGACGCCCGCATTCTCCAGTTTTTCCTCTGGCTGAAAATGAGACCAGGACGAAGGAAATCAGGGAAAGAGCGGTGGGGACAGGACCCCAGTTAGGTTAAAATAAGTTCCAGGAAGTAACAAGAAGGCAGAGCAAGTTCCTTTGTACTGAGCTGTCCTGAATATTTCTTCCATTTTTGCGGGGCCTTAGCCTGGGAGACCGCGGTTCTGAGGGAGAAAGACCTGGAGATATGCTCCTGTGAAGATTAACCCGTTACCCTCGAGTCGATTCCTACTCATAGCGATCCAATGGGACAGAGCAGAACTGTGCCATAGAGTTTCCAAGGAGCGCCTGGTGGATTCGGACTGCCTATCTTTTGGTTAGCAGCCTTAGCACTTAACCACTTTACAGCCTAAGAATTCTTATGGGGCAATTCTTCTCTCTCACAAGGGGTCACTATGAGTCGTCGACTGGAAGGCAGACAACAACAGCCTGGGAAACAAGAAAGCTAATGGTTGGCCCCTGGAAAGGCTAGACAAACGAGAGAATTTGTGAGGCTGGGGTGTCCCAGTTTAATGGGCCTGGGAAGGGGGCATGAAGAGAGGGTCCGTGAATGGAAGATTCTGATGTCCAGAGAAATCTTTAGAGAAAATTCACGTGGAAAGAGTGGGAGTATGGGAGTAATCCGAAATAGGTGCTCAACACGGAAGTGTAAACGGTCTGTCTCAGATCCCACCATCACTGACCCACAATCATTGTGTATTACAGGTCACTGTTATGACAGTCCAGATTTATATCCTTAGAGTGGCCTGAAAAATTTAAAAAGGAAAACATGGATGTAATTTTTCAGCACCAATGCCAGAAGCTGAGGTGATTTTTTTCCTCTAGTTTTAGAGACAGAAATATGCAAAATATGAAGAAAATAAAAAACGAAAAATGTCTCCCAACCAAAATAGTGACAAGCAATTTTGTCCCCATCACTTCTCAGATCCTGGTGGGCGTCAAGACAGTGAAGAGAAGGGTTCTGGTTCTCCTATGGCAGAGCACAGCAGTCCGTGCATTTCACCTCTAGCTCACAGCTTTCCTCTCCTTCAACTTGAGCTAAGCACCTGAGACTCAAGTCCTTGGGTCCTGAGCCTTCAAGAAGTCTCTTAATGATGCTCTGGATGTGAAGGAGTCCTGAGAAAGGGGTGGTTTTTCAAGGAAACTAGCACTGGTCAGGCCAGTGATGCAGTGTAGAGGAAATAGGTTGAGAAAATGCTCACAGTTGGCTTGCTGCACAGACACCTAGTGCCATAGAGGTGGTCACTGGGCTTCTTTGCGGGTTCTTTCATAGGCTGGTTGACTCATCCCAGAGGCTTCACTCCAGCTGACAGCCTTCATTGAGACCTTGTCCAGTCTTGCTCCAGACTTGGCACTGTGGCCTCCCCCTCAATCATTCAGGTCTGAACACAAATGTCACTTCTTCAGAGAGCCATTTTTGACCACTCTGACTAGATCAGTGTCCTCTGTGGCTCCATCTTCTGTATAAAATTTATCTGTATTGAAAAGCATCACTAAATTATAGCTGTATTGTCTATCTTGTACCTAGAATGTATGCTTCCTGAGCCTTTACTTTCTTGTTCTCCCAGTGTATCCCCAGAGTCTAGAGTTAAATCAGAGCATCTGGGAGAAAGGCAGATTCTTGAAGAAAGAAAGAGAAAAAAAAAAAAAAAAGACCAGATATGAATACAAGAATGATTAGTTTGATAAGGGAAAGCTGAATAATGTTATTTTCTCAATTTAATCCTAGGTCTAAGAGAGGGAAAAGGGTGAGCTAAAAGAATCAATATGTTTCTAATACTTACAGGAATTACAGGTGGGTAGGATAACTCATCAGTTCCAGCACAAATCCATTTTCCTCATGTCACGTGACAAACTGGCAAGTGCGTTTAGTCCTCCCTAGAGTAAAATGAAGACAGGATGTGGATTACAATTAAAATAATTTCACAGCTTGCAATCTCTCGCACTTAGCACTAGTACATTTAAACAAATTAGAAAACTTAATTTGAATAGGACATTAATAAACCAATCAAGTTATAGTATTTTGCAAGTCAATAACATATGAATACTTTATTAAATATGATAATAATCTTCAGATCTAATAATTAACTTTGAATTTTTAAGTGCCTCACTGCTAACTGAGAGGCCGGCAGTTCAGATCAACCAGTCTGTGGGTGAAATGTGGCAGTTTGCTTTCATAACGATTATAGCCTTGGAAACTCTGTCTTATAGGGTCGTCATGAGTCCGAATCTACTTGATGGCAAAGGATTTTTGGTTTTACTACTAAATTAAATTTTTGAAATTAACTTAATAAAGAAAAAAATGAAGAGTGGTAAATTCCACTGCTTTTAACAAAATTATATACGTGGAAGTATATAATACTACATATAATGTGTAATGAGCCCTCGAGGCGCAATGGTTGAGGGATACAGCTGCTAACCAAAACATCAGCTGTTCAAATCCAACAGCTGCTCCTTGGAAACCCTACGGAGCAGTTCTACTCTGTCCTCTAGGGTTGCTAAAGGTCGGAATTGACTCAACGGCAATTTTTTTTTTTTTAATGTGTAAACAATAAGCTAGATGAAAATAGAAAATTGTATTAAAAAGAAACTTAAAAACCAAATCATACATTAAGAAAATATTAAACTTAGTGCATACATTAGAAAAATCATTAAAGTACATTATCAGACTACTTAAAAAATGAAAATGATATGCTGGCAAATTTTATAGCATTCTTCATAGTACTCAGATTTTAGATTTGAATCTTAAATACTTTTGAAGTACAAATGGTTAAGTACACTGTGTATTCAACAAAAAAAGTAAAAAAAAAAGAAATTTTACAGTAAAGATAGGCGTGCTAATTCATTAATTAGAAAATAGCAATATCTGGTTAGTCTATTGGGAAAAAGGTGCAATCATCAGTCAAATGAAAAAAGATGGACTAAGCCCAAATGTTTTCCTCCTTTGCTCTTTTGAGAAAATGAATTAGTGGATGCTGAGGTACCACATTTTAAAGTGTGGTAGGATAATTCATTGAAATGTTCATTTGTGTTTTATTTAGCTGTTCCCTTGGGTGCAGAGAAGTAGAGACCAGGCCAAGGCTACAGCAAGGATGGAACATTTCTGGAAGGGAAGTGAAGGGGAGGACCTTCTTCCTCTTTGTGCAACGCCGCCTATTGGGGGTTTTCTTCCCATTGCTCTTCCCAGGTTTTCCTTAACGTCTGTATACAATCAGTTGGAGTGTCGGTCAAGACATTGCCAGTCCTGTCATATCCGGAACTATAACAAAACAAACAAACCCCGTGCCGTCGAGCGGATGCCGACTCATAGCGACCCTATAGGACAGTGTGAAACTCTTCCATGGAGTTTCCAAGGAACCGCTTGTGGGTTTTTGTTTTGGATTTTTTTGTTCGCATCTTTGCTCTTTTCCACTGTGTTCCTGGGGCCTTCTCTGGCACTGTTCATTTTTGCTATCTTTTTATGTTTTGGATTTTTTCTTTGTGTTTTTTTTGCCTTTCTAGTTGTGAATTTGTTTTTTTATTTTGTTCCTGCATTATTTTCCTGTGTTTTTTTCGTTTTTTTTCTGTTTTTTCGCTGCGTTTGTTTATTTTTTCGTCGTTTTTGTCTGGTTTTTGTTTGAGCTCTTGTGGAGTTTTGGGTGTTGGTGCTTTTTCTTCTCTCTCCGGTGGTTTTGGTTCTTTTTGTTCCCTTGTTACTTTGTGTGTTGTTTTTTTTTGGTTTTGTGGTGGAACGCTGCTGTCCTGTTTTTCTACGGGTTTTGCTTTTGTGTGGTGTGTTCGGGGCTTTGGGTGGTTCTTTTTCTGATTTTTTGATTGTAGTTTTTTTTTTTTTTGTGGTTTTTTGGCCGTTGGGGTGGGTGGGGTCTGTTCCTGTGGGTATTTGCTTTTTTTGATATTTTTTCACTTTTTGGATTTTTTCGCGGCTGCGGCTCTGTGTCGCTGTTTCAGATTGGTCTGGCTATTTTATCTTGTTCTGGATTTTTTGTTTTCGTCTGGAGCTGTGCTTGTCATGTGGTGCAATGCCCGGGAAGATGTTTCCGGTCCACGAAAATAGTTTGCGCTCTCTGAGGCTGTGTTTCTTGTCTTTGGGTTTATGTGAGTGGCTTGATGTTCTGTGTGTTACGCGGTGCTGGTTTGTTTTAGGTTGCCTAGCTTTTGTCGTTTTGACTTGGTTTTCTCGTCCTGGCCTCGTTTTTTTCTGGATTTCTTGTTATTTTTTCGTTTTGTTGTTTTTTGTTCTTCTTGTGTTTTTTTCTTTTTCTTTTGTGGCTTCGTTTTTTGTTCGGCGTTGAGGATGTTGTTTTCCCCGGGAGGTTTTGTGTTTGCCCTGTGTGTTTGTGCTTTTTTTCTTTTTATTTTCTGTTTTTCTTGTTCTTTTTTCTTTCTGTGGTTTTTCGTTCTCTTTTAGGTTTCATGGTCTCGTTTGTTTTCCCTGGTCTCCTTTGTTGGATCTTGGCTGACTGACTGAATGTTTGGTTCCTGAATGTGTGTGTAGTTTCCACTTGTGTTTGTTGTTTTCACTTTTCTTTTTTGCTTTTTTTGTGCGTTTTGTTCTCTTTCGCCTTATCTTCTCTGGTTTTTGTTATTATTCACTTTTTTTTTTCTGTTTTGTGTTGTTTTTTCTGTTTTGTGTATTTTGTTCTGTTTTCACTTTTTTATTCGTTTTTTGCTTGCGCCCCCTTTTTTTTGAGGGTCGCCCTGTGGTGTGTGTTTTTTTCTGTGGCCTGTTTTTTTTTCGTTGGTCTCTTTTTCTTTCTTCGGTGATGCGTCTTTTTTTCTTGGATTCCTCTGGGTGTTTTTTAGTCGCTGAGCTCCTTGTTCGTTTGTGCGCCCCTTGGCCTTTGTGTTTGTCTGAGTTTCCTGTTTTGTATCGCTTGGCTGTTTGTTTTAGCTGTCTTTAGCATTTTGGCCCTTTTTATTTCTTTTGGTCTCCTTCTTTTCTTTCGTTTAACTTATTTCTTGTTATCCTCATTTTTTTCTTTTTTTTTTTTTTTTTTTTTTTGTGTTTATTTAGCAGATAGTTTGTTTTTCATTAGTTAGAACACATATTGTTTTATGACAATGTTTAACAACCGCAGGACATGTCAACACTGTCCCTTCTCAGCCTTGGGTTCCCTGTTTCTCATTATCCTTATTTTACTGGTGAAATTGAGGCTCAGTGGAATCAAATTAAATCCACAGCTGCTAAGTGGCAGAGCCAGACCCGGAAAGCAAATTTTTCTTATTCCAAAAAGTGTGTTCTTTTTTCCAGTCCACATCATGTTCTGTCCACCATTCTTACCCCCATCAGTACATTCATTCATTTAACAAGTATTTAAAGAGTTATAGGCTCTTTAATTCATTCAGCAGACATTAATTCACAACCTGCCATTTCCTTGGCACCTATGTTCAAAACTTCCAAGACATCCTTGACCCTTTGTCCCTCAAATCTGCACAAAAACCAAAGATCATCAGTTCTCTAAGTGTGATGTCCTGAAACACCTTCAGAGTACCTGCAAGACAAACAGTGTTTTCAGAATAATACCAAGATTTTATTTGCTGTGAAGAAAGCTGATGTATCAATAGTGGGTAAAATTGCTGGTGCCTCATATGGATCAAGGCAGGGACACCAAATGGTACTAACAGTTGCATTCATAACTGCCACACACTCAAAAAAGAAAATAAATAAAAGGCCAGTTTTGTTTAAGAATGTCCTTGATGAAGCAGCAAAAATTATTAATTTTATCTCATCCCTATTTTTAAGTACATTCTTTTTAATAGTCTGTGTGATTAAGTGGGAAATGCAGATACAACACTTCAGCTATGTACCAAATATGAGTTGTCTCCAGGAAAAACATGTGGGTAAGTGTTTGCACTGTAAACTAAACTTTTTTTTTTTTCATGGAACACTATTTTTTATTTGAAAGAATAAGTAACAGGCGAAACAATGATAATTCAGATTTTATATGTCACTCATTTTCTCAAAAATCAAAGGAGTGAGCCCGTCACTTCAAGGAAAATAATTGACAGTACGTATTTGCTTTCAATGATAACATATTAACTTTCAAGTGAAAATTAGCATTTAGTAAATGTCATGCGTGCTTTCGTTTCCTCGTGCCGTCACAACAAACAAAATACCACAAAGCGGGTGGCTTTAAAGAACACAATTTTTTTTTTTTCTCACAGTTCTGGAGGCTAGAAGTCCAAATCAGGGTATTGGTTATTTTGATTCCTTCTGTGGGCTTTGAGAGAGGACCTGTTCCATGACTTTCTCCTACTTTTTGATGGCCGCCGGCAGTCCTTGGTGTTCCTTTGTTGCTTATAGATGCACCTGTCTCTGTCATCACATGGAGTCTGTCTTCCCCCTGTGTGTGACTCTGATTCCGTGTCTGTTCTCCCTTTTTATAAACTACCACTCAGAAGGGTTTAGGATTAGGAACCACCCTATTCCAACATTACCTTGTTTAATTTAACTGTTACCAAAAGAAAAGCCCTATTTCAAGCAAGATCACATTCACAGATACAAGACTTAGGACTTCAACATAACTTTAATAAACAAACAAACCCCTTGCCATCGAGTTGATTCCAACTGAACACATCTTTTGGGGGGACACAATTCAATCCATAACAGTGGGCTTGCAGCTTCCCAATGTACTGTGTATTGAAATCTTTCAACATTTGGAAGAGCTGGATGTTTCAACATGTTGGAAAATATGACCAAGATGTTACAAAATCACATATGGTAAAAGAGCCCTTCAAAGTCAGTGATATGGCTTCAGATTCCCAACTGTAAGCAGTCTTAAAGAAACTGCCACCTGTTAAGTTTAGCTGTAAAAAATCAAAAAAGAATGTCACACAGCTTATCTTCTTCTCCTGCTTACCCCATGACAGTGGTAAATATCTAAGCCCAGCAAGTCCCTGAGCAAGAAATCTGAGGGTCGTCATTGACATTTTGATCATTCTCACCCCTCAGAACTAATTTCCAAGTCCTGTTCATTGTGTCTCATTAGCACCTTATAATTTCTCCTTTAAATTTCCCATTAAATTCAAGCAATCCAATAATCTCTCCATCCCTATTATAAATGCCTCCTAACTGCTTTAAAGATCTACAATATTCCCCTTTTAATATTTTCTTCAAATTACCCTCTCCAGGGTGTTTCCAAATCACATATCTAGTTACGTGTCTCAAAGTTGAAAAATATTGAATGGCTCCTTAATATTGTCAACATAATTCTAAACAGTTTGCCTTTATTATCTTATCCAGGTACATAACTCCAGCGGCATCTCTTCCCACGAGAACTCACACCAAACTATTTTCAATTCCTCAAAACAAAGGACAGCAGATCTTCTATTTACTCCCAGACTTTCATTACCTATGATGCCTGAATGAGAGTCTTGCCATCTTCTTGCCTCATCCCCTCTCCTTCAGCAAGATAACTTCTACTGGCTTGTAAAGGCCAGTATAAAATAATCTTTGTTTAGAGTCACTCTCTAAGCTCAGATTTCAGGATAGCATTCCCTTCTCTGAGCTCACGGAGTCCTGATTAATCTGTCTTATGATTTCAGTTTGTCTGTCTCTTTCATTAGGTTGTAAGTTTCTAGAAGACAGAAATCGTTTCTGATACATTGCCACACACAGTACCAGTACAGTCTGGCTTTTAATGGTTATCCACAAAAGTTGTCTGAATAAATAAACAAATAATGCATGAGAATAGAGTTGTAATAGTGAAAAATCAGATGTAATCTCAGTGTACTTTTTGGACAAATAACATGAGAATCTGATGTTCTCTTAAACGTACCACACTGCAAGACTCAGAGCCCTGAACTATGTTTGGAAAATCTTCAATGTCTCCTTAAATAAATAACAAGTATAAACTCCACTTCAAATTATGATGCTGGCACCAGAGAATTATATTCACTTCCTTTAAACAGGTATGGATCTCTTTGCAGGGATTAATTTCTTCACAAAGAAATACGATTCTCTTGAATGAGAAGGCATTCTTATCTATTTATGAACCTACTTTTGACAAATCTATCAATTTCACAACTTTTTGCATTTAGACACTTTCTTGCCGTTTCTGTGATAAGGAAAATTTTTCCAGTTCCCCGTGGCTCTATGAAAATGAAGGTGTAAGTTAGCCTGTTACCAGAATGAGGGAGAAGTGAACATAAATGTTAAACTGGTTTTGTGAATTCTACTTTCAGTTTGGGGAGCTCTACACAGAGTAGATTAAGTGATATTTGCCAATAGTCTTTTCTTTCCCCCTCTAAAAAGAAAAAAAAAAGGAGGGAAAGTTAGATTGTTCTTATTGATTGACAAATTGAGAGTCACATCAAGGGCATGGCAAACATGGTAGATAACTGCTATGAACTTAGGACAGAGACACATAGCTGGCCAACATACTCAGATCCTTAGAAATTACTGCAAAGGTGAGGTATGTTGCATCCTCTGCTCAGTGAAGCAGTTACCAACATATCAAAACCATAGGCATGACTTTGGAGTCAGAGTACTGGTTCAGAAGATAGATCTTAAGCTCTTGGCACTAAGTGGCCTACTTCTTACTTTGAGCTCTATTTTATTGCACACATATTCATGGCTCACATTATCACCGTTGTTAGATCTTTTCATCATTTACCTTCTAACTGGGGCCACCTCATTATCCTGTTTAAATGTGCTACCTCTCATCTGCTGCACTCCTCATCTCCTTTTCCTTGTTTCTATTTCTCCACATCCCATGTCACCACCATACTCATTCTATCTTACCAGTTTATTTTTGGGTAATGATTGTCTCTGACTACTAGAAAAATCAGCTTCAGTGTAGCAGTGCTTTTTGTGTCTTTTCTTCATTGATTCATCTCAAGGACTTAGAGTTTTTCCTGGCACATGCTAGGCATTCAATTAATATTTGTTAAGTTAAAGAATGCTTGAATGAATGAACTAATAATACAGATGAGAAAGTGGGGTGTGATTCAGAGGAGAAAGATTTAGGGAATCAGGAAGTTTTTCAATAAAAAATTAGCATTAGTACTGATCTTAGAAATATAAGTTGGGTTTGACCTATGAATAATCAGTTTTAAAGTGCAGACAAAGAGAGGAGAAAAGGAAATTTCTTCAGTAAAAAGCATGAAGATAAGTAGATGAGGGACAGGGAGAGGGATAAGCAATGTGCTCATTTTTCTCCAGTTAAACATGCATGAAACAAGTAGTTGAAATGTAGATGGGGAACTGAGGGCCTGGACCTTCTGAAATAATTCCCATATTGAACCCTTTATATTAATTTTATATACTACAGAATTAGCAACTTATTATTATAATATTATTGTAGTATTAGTACATTTATTTGTGTATGCCACATTCATTGACACTATTCACTTAAGTCACATTGAAATGCATGCAATAACTGAACTGCATCATGCTAGTTTTTACCACAGTGCCTTTGCACGTGCTTTTGCCTTTGCATTGCTGTCTCCTTCAATTTTTTTTCTTAATTTTAAATCAAGGTAGCTCTTAATCACAAGTCAATTAAACTCAGGTATCACCTTCTGTGTTTTTGACAACTAAATCATTTTGAGTTGGGATGCTTTTGTAATTACACCCACTGTCTCTTCAACACAACACTTAAGTTGACTTTTTTTTAAAAGCAAGAGAAGCAATACAATGTTAGGCCTAGAAATGATGAATGATTTAAAAATAAATAAATAAGTAAATAACAGAAAGTACTGCTACTACTCTGGGAGACTCCATCCCTGTCTGGCATTGACTAGCCATCTGACTTGGCCAACTTATGTATCTTTCTCACAGTTGTTAAATGGATATACAAAAGAAAATGAAAACAAAACAAAATGAAAACAAAAGAAGTAGAGTAGGATGAGGTAAAATGACAACTTAAGACCATAGACTAAGCAAACCAAAAGGGATATTACCTTTTTTCTCCTTTCTGAATAACAGATATCTTTGTGTTCCTAGCATTGCTGCTGCACACTGTGAATATGTTGGAAGTAACTGAGCTGTACAAGGAAGGGAAAATCACCTTTCCCTATCCCTGTTTCCTCCTTTTATGAAATACCACACTATTTCTCACATCTGGTAAGTGTTCTTGAGGCTTTGTAAATTGAACTTGGAGTAAATCCTCAATCTAGAATAACCAGATTTATGGGTTTCAACTGCTTCCCTTGAGCACTGTTAGTTTTTAGGCATGCATTTGGTACAACGACATATCATTTGTTCATCACAGTTGCTCCTGCTCTATAATGTTAGAACTTTGCCTTCACAGAAAGTAGAGAACCCATTTCTCCTGTACGTTCTGTAGGAACTGTGTCTTGGAGGTGGGAGAGAATTTGCAGGAGAGACTATAGTAGGTGGAGGAACAGGGTGAAGAAATGGGATTGACAGAGTAACCTACACCTTAGGGCCCTAGAAAACACTCTTATTTGTTAAATCTGTTTGAAAACTGTAAATTTCTAAGCAGATATCAAGTGTTGTATCATTATTTTCAACATTATCTTTCTTTCCTCAGGAATTCTCTGCTTCTTCAGCTCCCATCATTGTCCTCTGAACCTCAGATGAACCTTGAAAACATCACATTGAGTGACATAAGTCAGTTGCAAAAGGACAAATATTGTATGATCTCACTTATATGAAATACGTAAATATATAGAAATCAAAGATTATTAGTGGTTAGCAGGGGTGGGAGGGAAGGGGAAGGGGGAAGTTTTTGTTTAGGAGGCAATGAGCTCATGTTGATGGTGGTGGAATATTTTAGAAAAGGATAGTGAAAACAGTTGCACAACTTAAAGAACATAATCAACATCACTGAATTATACATGTAGAAATTGTTGAACAAGTGTATGTTCTGTTGTAGAAATTTTCACCACAATTTTTAAAAAGAAATAAACCATCAACAGAGAGTCAGGGGTCACTGCAGCTCCTTAAGTCAATCCTGCCTGGAATTCCAGGACAGGGTGTATCAGGTGTGGTGTCTGCAAGCCCCCAAAGCGGAGGTGATGCCCAGCAGTAAGGGCTGGTGGGTGCAGGTTCAGGTGCCGGGATCACCCTGGTGGCCCAGCTCGTACACAGTGGGCACGTGGGAGCCACAGTAGACAGGCCAGAGGGAGCAGACTCAAGTTCTGACAACCATACCCTTGCTCCCACAGCTACCCCCAGCCTGGACCCTCATGGGGTGGGGGGCAGACTCTAGCCCCTCGTGGGCCAGGAGAACCAGACCCTGGACCCCCTGGCCTAAATCTGGGGGGCAGGAGCAGAATCCTTTCAGGCCGCTTCCTGAGGGGGTGGGGGCAGAGGAAGTTTTGTAAAAAGTCTCAAGGCCTCTGGGAGGGCGGAGGGGAACTCCAGCAGCTCCAGGCCCTGGGGAATGAGGGTCAGCACAGGCCCACAAAGACTCACTGTAGGGGGGAGGGGAGGGAATAGAGGCTCTCCCAGGCAAAAAAATAATAATAGTTTTGGGGAGAAAGCAATCAACGCAAAAGACCCGGGTAGAAAAAGGCCTTGTTTGCGGGAAATGTGATCATTTCTTGGCAGTGATTGAGGGTGCCAGAGATGTTGATCATACATATTGTGCAACTAATAGGCTAGGAGAGTGATAGACAAGCCAAATGAAAAATATGTACGGCTTTCTATAGATAAGTTAGGGAAAAAAATAGGAGAGATGGGGATATGTTTATTCAAGGGACAACACTGATATTATTATAACCTCAGATAATTGATATATTCCTTTCCACCTCCTGAACCCCTGGCCCTTTATTCTTTTTCACAAGGTCAGCTTGGTTTTCTCTTCGAGATTCGGCTCAAATGAAAGGCTGGTGTTCGAACTCACCTAGCAGTGCCTCGGAAGAAAAACCCTGGCGATCTGCCTCGGTAAAGATTACAGCCCAGAAAACCCTATGGAGCAGTTCTACTCTGTAACACATATGGTTGTCATGAGTCAGAGTACACTCAAAGGCAATGGTTTTCTTTTTTCTTTTTCCCCAAGATTCAGCTCAAATGTGATGTCGTGGAGAGCTTCCTCTGACTTGCCCTCCAGAGTTACTAGCTCTGCTTCTGTGGTCTAGCGCATTTTCTTCTTATTTCTGAGTTAACATTTCTCTGTTATTGTGATCCATCAGTTTATATTTATCTCCTTTACCAGATGTTAATTCCTTGAGGGTATCTTAAGGAAATTTGAATCCTTAGGGTATCACATCGTGCTTGGTAGATGGATATTTAATAAATGTTGTTGAGTTATTAAAGTTAACCTTTAGAAAGTTGGGAAGGAGTTGAACACTGTTATCAGTGATGACTACCTTTTATTGACAGACTAAATATCTGTCAGTTGCTTCACCTGCATTATCTCATTTAATTCTCAGGACTGCAAAGTAAGTATAATCTCCATTTTGCAGACAAGGTCTCAATGGGGTGACTGAAAAGTGATTTGTCCAAATTCACATAGCTTAAAAAAAGGCAGGGTTAAGATTTTAACTTGGTTTTGTGCTGAAGCCCTCTCTTTTCTCTTCATGTCAGGTTACTTCTACATGAACAATGATAGGAACACAGAGTAAAAGCTAAGACAGAAAATTATGGTTACACTGGAGATAAACAAATTGTGGTTATTAAAGAATCTGCAAAAATAAGCCTGGAAACCACTGAGAGTTAGACCTTTTATAGACAAGTTTGGGTGCACAAATGACTAATTTTCAGAGTTTGGAATTTAAGACTCCTGCCTGTCCTACAGAGGCAGATTAAGGCAACTATTTCAGGTTGAGCTTCTGATCTCTACACTGTCATGCACACATTAATCTCCAGCACTTCCGTTTCAGAGGGTACAATATTGTTTTACCATGCAGTCATAAAAATCTGTGAAGTATGGTACCGTATTACTGATAATCCATTGCCCTTGAGTCGATTCCAACTCAAAGTGACCCTATAGGACGGAGTAGAACTGCCCCCTAGGGTTTCCAAGGAGCAGCTGGTGGATTGCAACTGCCAACCTTTTGGTTAGCAGTCAAGCTGTTAAGCCTCTGCACCAGCAAAGCTCCACTAAAATAGCAGAGGATGGTTTCGATCCATCGACCTCTGGGTTATGGGCCCAGCACGCTTCCGCTGCGCCACTCTGCTCCTTGGTTGTATTGTTAATAGCCAAACGTATACAGTCCTGATTTATGTCATTATGTCAGCACATAGAATTAATGCCATTTTTCTCATCATTAGTACTGAATAAAAACAAGTTTGCTGTTACTGGGGAGAGATCTTTGGGCTGGATATTCCATAAATACATTTTATAAGCATTATGTTCTAAATCCTTCTGATCACTAGCATTGTGAAAAACTCAAATCCAACCATATAAATAATATGAAAATGTGAGTCTTGGCTCACTAAGCTTTTCTTTCATACTAGCAGACTAGGCATTCTCTTTACTTGGGAGGGCTACCTGTCAGCCACTAACTCCAGCCCAACTCTACTGTCCCACTGTCACTACCTCTAGACTTATTGGACGCTTGCTTAGCCCCAATGCCATCCAGCCCCTGGGAGCTTAAACAGCCACAACTCAAATCTATATTCATGAAATTAGGATACTGCTACTGTATACAGAAATGCCCTGGTGGCGCAAAACCCAAAGGTCAGCAGTTCGAACCCACCAGCTCCTCCTCAGGAGAAAGATGTGGCAGTTTGTTTTCATACAGATTTGTACCCTTGGAAGCCCTATGAAGCAGTTCTACCCTGTCCTACAGGGTCACTATGAGGCAGTTCTAACCTGTCCTGTAGGGCACTATGAGTCGGAATCAACTCCGCGGCAATGGGTTTGGGTTTTTGGTTTACTGTATTTAGAAGTTCACAGCTTTTCTGTTTAAACATGTGGGTTGGCATAGCGTGGGATCTCAGATCTGTGATACCCACCTAGACCAAAATTAGACCCTTTTCCTGATGCCTCAAGCAGTTTTCTTACTTAATCCACCACTCATGCATAAAGACGTTTAATATAAAATTAGTTATGGTACACACCGAGGGTAGTGCCCTCAAGGAATATACGATCTAGTGGGGAAGACAACTGAGTAAGCAGTTGTTTACAGCACATGGTGATAACTGCTATAACTGAGGTGTGTGCCCTGGGCCCTGGGAGTACAGGGAAGAACACAGCCCAATCCGGAGAAAGAGTTAACAACTCATTCAGTTTGTGAGCGTTTCTGTTTTTTCCATTTATTCCCAATAGTCCCTGATGGCTAGTTTTTTGTTGTTGTTGTTGTTCCAGGACTGCTGAACCTAAAATCTCCCTCCATTATCTGCTGTTTCCAGGGCCTCATCATGAAGCTAAGGACCTGAGGCCAGAAGAAAATTGAACTAATGAGGCTCAAAGGTAGGTCACGAATGTTTATCTTCTCTCACAGTTAAGCACTGGACTGCTAACCGAAAGGAAACTTCGGCCGTTCGGTTGGAACCCGCCAGCGGCTCCTAAAGAAAAGACCTGGCAATCTGCTCACTTAAAGATTACAGCCTAGGAAACGCTAGGAGGCAGTTTTACTCTGCCCTATAAACCCTGGTGGCTTAGTGGATAAGAGTTTGGTTGCTAATCAAAAGGTCGGCGGTTTGAATCCACCAGGTGTTCCACGGAAACTCTATGGGGCAGTTCTACTCTGTCGTATAGAGTCTCTAGGAGTCGTAATCCACCGGAGGGCAAGAGGTTTTTTTAAAGGGTCGCTATGATTCGGAATCACTCTAAGACACAACAACTCAGCTAGGAAGCTTGGGAGCAGACAGTGGGAGGGAGGCCAACTGGACATCAGCCACAGCCAGAATAGATGTTATGAAAGTGCAAAACTCGTGAAAGCTAACAATGCTGCCAAAGGTACTACCTTGCAAAGCCGTGGAGGAATGGATAAGGCATCTTACTAAAGATCAGAAGATTCCAGGTTCTACTCCTCGCTGGTTGCTGGTTCGAGATTTTACTGTCTTGTTTTCCCGGGGGAGCGGCTGTTCTGTATTTTAAAACTTTTTTCTTTTTTAGAAGCCGCTTTTTTAATGAGGAGGCTGTCCTAGTAGCTGGAACTCTCTCTTACTATCACTCCTGAGAGAGAAGGGTTGGGCGAGGCAAGGGAGGCTGGTCAGGAATTACAAGGAAGGGAATAAGAATCTGGTTCTATCACCACAAACCTGAGAGGGATAGATTTGGAGGCTAGGTAAGATTTACAAGAATAAAATTTGAATCTGGTACAAATCGGACAAAACAGTACCTTCTGTACCAGCCTATTTTGCATAAAAAAGTCTCCCGTTTTGAGAACTCTTGGCTCTTTGTTTTAGCATTCTATCCTGAGAGTAAACACAGAATCCTCCGCGAATCCTGTTTCATTTCCTTCAATGTTCAGCTGTCCAACATCCCCCCCAGACAAGCTACAGCTACATAACGAAAAGGACAGAAACCAAAATCGGTAGGGCGGAGAGCACCAGGATTACCAAAACAAACAAACGCACTGTCGTGGAATCGATTCTGACTCACAGCGCCCCTACAGGACAGAATAGAACTGCCCCATAGGGTTTCCAAGGCTGTAATCTTTACGGAAGCAGGTGCCACATCTTTCTCCCGCGGAGGGCTCGGGGTTTGAACCGCCACCGGCAGGTGTGAAAAATAACCTCGAGAGAGGAGTAGCGGCTCGCGAGTGCTGAGTCTTTCACCGCTGGACGCGGACGATCTTGATCGCGTTTCTATCAAGTGACTGGGGAGCGGGAGACTTGGGAACACCCAGGAGTCGGGAGCAGCACCAAGCTGAGCGAGACTTTCCCGCTTGTAACCACAGAACCTCAATCCCCGGCTCCACTGATGTCCACACCACGACCCCGCTCACCCTGCGGAGGTGACTTGGTGGCGGTCGCTGCCTGGAGCGCCTCTCCTCCCGGGGGAAAAGGCCTCGTGTGGCTCATGGGCGCACACAGCAGAGGAGCACGAGCCAGAGTCCTGGCTCGGTGAATGGACGGTTTTTCTATCCTGGTGAACGGAGGACGTCGCTGAGAGGACGCCAGAGGCGGCAGACGGAATCCGGGCTACTTCAGAAAAGAGAGAAACGCGTCTCTAGAGAGCGGGAGGTAGTCCTTGGACCTACCCCTCCTTCCAGCCCGGCCGTGTTTTAAGGAATTCAATAGGCCGTGTGGTGACCGTGGATTATGAAGCTCAAATTTTCCTTTGTATTTTTGGAAGAAGTGATACACTCCTGGGCGTGAAAGACAGACGTAGGGTTCTCACTCTTCATCACGGCCTTTCTGTTTGCCCCACCGCTGACTATCACTTTTAAGGAGCCCTGAGTGTCCTGTAGGAGTCCTAGCGGCGCAGTGGATAAGAGTTTGCCGCTAACCAAAAGGTCAGCAGTTCCAATCCGCCAGTAGCTCCTTGAAAACTCCATGGGGCAATTCTACTCTATCCTACAGGGTCTCTGGGAGTAGGAATCCGCTCCACGGCAACCGGTTTAGTGTTTTGTGTGTGTGTGTGTGTGTGTGTGTGTGTCCTGTAAGGAGCCCTTGTGGCTCATTGGTTGAAGCGCTGGGCTGCTAGTCAAAAGGTCGACATTTTATGACCTCAGCTAAAATGCAACCTACCACCTGGCCTGTCTCTATTCCTCCTTCCTGCTTTATTTGATTCTTTGGCACCTTGGCTGCCCTTACAGGTGCCAACTGAAGACAAATGTTCCTCTTCTTCTCCCAGACTGTCACCTAAAAGCAAAAAACAAAACAACAACAACAAAAAAAAATTTAGCCCCTCTGCTCCCAGATTCTCATCCAATTCCTAGTTTCAACTCACCCATTTTTCCAAAGCGGAGTATTTTAATTCTCCAGAAATTTACAGCAACTTCTGGTCGCAACTCCAAACCCACTAGCTGTAAAAAGGGACTGTGAATGTATATGTTTTCTTAATGTGTCTGTTGGTTCACTTTATTTTCTTCTTGAAAGATACATCTATCGACAATTTGTGCAAAGAAAAATAAACTCACCTCGAATCTTCACATTAGGATCTTCAGACTGAGAGACCACCCCTCTGGCTGCTCCACTGATTGCCCTGCCAGACAAGGTCGTTAAATTTAGCCCCAAAACTAAGACCCAAGTTCTCCTCTGCGTGCTGTGCTGCTTGATGGAACGCCATTCCTCCGTGTACAGAAGCAGCGGTTCCTTGGGATTTCCCCCACATAGTTCAGCATGAGATCGTCTTTTGAAAGGACCTTGCACCCATGCTGGTGGAGTTAACACTGTCAAGTGACCACCTAGCAGCTGAACGCCCAGGGAGACACTCAGTGGCCCAGGGCCTAGGTGCGTACAAATGCCCCCAAATGAAGATTCGTTAAATGAATGAAGGAGTCTGTATCCACTGCCCTGCACTACTAAATATGTTCAGCATCTCTGCCTGAACTATTATGATAATAATCTGATCCTTCTCCTGGCCTTTGCACTCAACTCTCAGCTCTTCCCCCTGGTGGAAATGTCTTGAAATCCAATTCAGTAGTAGTCCAACCTAAAAACATTTAAAAACAAACTTTTGCTTACGGAGAGTGTCCAAACAATTTATCATGACACCCATAGTCCTTCATGAGAAAAGCTGGCTTGTCTTCCAGCTTCATTCCTGGAAAATATCCCATGCGCCCTCTAGACAAACGAAGCCATTGCTAATTCACCTTCATCACGTATTGTTTCATTTTTCTTAAGACCTTACACACTCCTGAAATACCCTTCAGTACGGCAGCTGAATGTCTCCTCATCCTTAAAATGTAACTGTGGGCATTGCCTTGAGTGGAGGTGGAAAGAGAAGGGGAAAGGAGACTGAAGGATAAAGGATTGAGGAAACTCATAGCTTCTGTGCCATTCTTGTCTGGATTGACAGTCAGTGCTCAGAAAAAAGGAACAGAAGAAAGTGTTCTTTGAATGTCTTGTGAATAGAACAAGGCCTAGCTTCCCATTAGACCTTAGATTCAGTGACCAAGGGAGTGGGGTGGCGTGGGGTGGGAATTTCTAGGGTGACATGACTCCAATTCCAAATGAAGATGCTAATGCAACACAGAGTAATAACCACTCTATAATTATGAAATGCCACTGTAAATAGTTGATTACTTCTGTTTCTTACAAATTAGTTACGACAATTGTCTTTTTATTAAACCAGTAACAGCTCAAAAGTACCTGTTTCCTGACTTTGAAGCTGGGAATGAACTCCACAAAAATTTCATGAGTGGATTAATCTTGCTTCAGCTGTGGCAAGTTATCTTGTCTGTTCCAGAAAAACAGACGGCCTCAAAGTTTGCCACCTTTCCTTAGCATAATAATTACTTCTTCCTCAATTTACCCCATGAAGGAACACAACACAAAGGAAAGTGTTTCCCCTCCATGTCACCAACTTCTGAACAGGCAGTAGCCATGAAAAGCATCATTCTAACCCTAGCCACTGGGGATAAACTGGGAGGATCTAGATTATCCACCTTTTAAGAAACTTACTGTAGGGGAGAAACAATTTAATACACTTTCCCATACAGGATTTTACAAATATGATGAAGAGGGTCATGAGGAGGGCATTAATTTAGCTGGTGAGATCAGGGTGGGAGGGCCCTCTGAGGTAGTGACATTTGAGTTGCAGTCTGAGTGATCAAGAGAGTCAATTGTGACAAGTCTGCAGCAAGAGTGGAGGAGTTTGGAGGGTGACATCTGGGGTCATGACCTCTGTTAGCAGCCAGAAGAGGATTCCATGGAAGAGCCCAGCTCCACAGCACACCATAATATAAAAATTCTCTTTTCATCAGTCTTTGAAACTGTACATCAGAGTCCTAATCAGTCTTGAGTTCCTAAGGGTCCACCCCATTTCCAGAGGGCCCTTGTTGCTACAGCCTCATCATGGATCCTTGGTGTCTCTGAGGCTTAGGCTCAAGGTGAAGGAGAGGATTGAAATGCAGGGACTGTGTGCTTTACTCATGGATGGGCACTTGGCTCACTTGGTTAGAGTGTGGTGCTAATAACATCAAGGTTGCAGGTTTGATCCTGTCTGGGTCACTTTCTCTTTGGAGCCCTGCCAACCAAAAGATCAACCAGTCACTCCTTGAAAACTCTATGAGTCAGTTCTACTTTGTCCTGTAGGATCAGTAGGAGTCAGAATCACTGGGAGATTTTAATTTCTTGGTTTTTGGAGCCTTAGTGGTGCAATCACCCTGGTGGCACTGGTGCAATAAACCCAGTAGGGACGTGGTTAAGAGCCTGACTGCTAATCAAAAGATCAGCACTTTGAATCCACCAGCTGCTCCCTGGAAACATGGTACAGTTCTACTCTGTCTTATATTGTCACTCTGACTTAGAATCAACTTGACGGTAAAGGGTTTTGGATTTGTTTTTGATTTGGTAGTGGTGCAACGGATAAGCACTGAGCTACTAACCTAAAGGTTGATGGTTTTAACTCACCAGAGAAAAGACATGGCGATCTGCTCTCATAAAGACTACAGCATAGGTTCTAGAAACTCACTACCTACCTAAATTAAC